>NW_017670518.1:159319-323866 GCF_001879085.1 Nicotiana attenuata
TATATATATATATATATATATATATATATATATATATATATATATATATACGTGGTATAACATATTAAAATTCACTATTAGTGAAAAAGTTACTGTATATATAACGGAACAAGAAAAGAAGTGAGTGTCTCAAAATTTGCACTTTTTATAAATTACTTTGCAGATTACTGTTTGGGAGAAGCCCGGAAGTGATTGTGCTGCCTTTTTGACCAATAATCATACCAAGCTACCATCCACAATTAAATTCAGGGGTCAAGAATATTACTTACCGGAGAAGTCTGTTAGCATTCTTCCTGATTGCAAGACTGTTGTTTACAACACCCAAACGGTAACATCAAATAAAAACATTATTTAATTAGTCAAAAAGTTTCATTTTTTTTTATTGATTTGAAAAATCAAGGTTAACAAAAAATATCAACTCTAATTTTATCAGGTTGTTGCCCAACATAATTCAAGGAACTTCATAGCATCAGAGAAAGCAAAGAATCTCAAATGGGAAATGTACCAAGAGAAAGTTCCAACCATCAATGACTTGCCACTTAAGAACAGAGAACCCCTGGAGCTCTATAGTTTGACAAAAGATACTTCAGACTATGCTTGGTACAGCACAAGGTACTTATTATGTTAGGTTGTTATTGTTGTTGTCGTTACTAATTATTACTATTATCAATTTGGTTTGTTGTCTTAATAATACTGGAATTGTTACAAATCACAGCATCAACTTTAATCGTCATGACTTGCCCATGAGACCTGACATCCTCCCCGTCATGTCAATCGCAAGTATGGGTCATGCATTGGGAGCCTTCGTTAATGGCGAATTCGTTGGTGAGTGACACCTTTTATTGACATATATCAAGATGACAACTTATTTTCACAGAACTATGTTAAGATTACTAATGGAATTTGTTGGTAATAAAATTAATTTCAGGGTTTGGACACGGTAACAACATTGAGAAGAGCTTTGTTTTCCAAAAACCTGTCATCTTGAAACCTGGAACTAACCACATCACCCTTTTAGCTGAGACAATTGGATTTCCGGTATTCTTTTATTTAGCAATAACTTCAAAAAAATAAGAACGAAAAGAGAAAGAACTCATACGATACATATATATGAGTGCAGAATAGCGGAGCCTATATGGAAAAGAGGTTTGCTGGACCCCGAGGTATAACTCTACAAGGCTTGATGGCTGGAACCCTTGACATAACCCTAAACAACTGGGGACACAAGGTAAACATGTATTTCTATTTGAGTTTAGATTCTATTTACTAACATTTTAAAAAATTGGAGTATAATATGTATAATATAACATGATTATTGTTGGCTACTTTAATTTAAAGGTTGGTCTATCCGGTGAAAAAGAACAAATATTCACAGAAGAAGGTGCCAAGAAAGTGAAGTGGACTCCTGTGTCTGGTCCTCCACCAGGACCTATCACTTGGTACAAGGTAAGTGCACAAGTGTAATTTCTTTTTGCGTAATTTCTAAGCATCAAGATTAAGTTTATCGTCCATATTTAACTACGTATGTGTTAATTTCAAATTTGTGGGTTACAGACCTACTTTGATGCCCCTGAAGGCAACAATCCAGTGGCCTTAAAGATGGACAAAATGCAAAAGGGTATGATGTGGGTTAATGGTAATAGCCTTGGTCGTTACTGGGTATCATTCCTCTCCCCTCTTGGACAGCCCACTCAATCTGAGTAAGTAGAAACTTTAATATGTATTGAATTATGTGATCATCCCATTTAAAAGTTTAAGATAATTTTGGTTCTTTTTCATAGCCAAACAAGTTTAAATTGTCTTTAATGACAGACGGCGGTGAGAATTGATTAAATCTCAACCTGCTGTAGGAGAACATTTTTTTACTTAATTATATCTAATAATTGTATGTACTATCATTGTTGTTTACATAGACATTATTGTTTCAGGTATCATATTCCAAGAGCTTTCTTGAAGCCAAAGGATAATCTCCTAGTTATCTTTGAGGAAACCGGAGGTCACCCAGAAACCATTGAAGTCCAAACAGTTAACAGAGACACAATCTGCAGTATTATCTCCGAGTACCGACCTCCTAGCGTTAAGTCTTTTGAGAGGTCCGGAAGTCAATTCAATGCTATCGTGGAAGATCTAAAGTCAGGAGCTCAATTAGCTTGCCCAGAAAACAATCAAGTGATCAAGAAAATTGAGTTTGCTAGCTATGGTAATCCAGATGGAGCTTGTGGAAACTTATATGTTGGGAACTGCACTTCTTCCAACAGTCTCAAAGTTGTAGAAAAGCATTGTTTAGGGAAGAATACATGTGCAATCCCAGTTGAGAGAGAAGCTTTTGACGAGCTAAGCAAGGATCCTTGCCCTAATACATTCAAGACTTTGGCCGTCCAAGCAAAGTGTGGGCTTCCATAGAATAATTAGAGTCACCCTCTTCAAAATATATCTTACTTATGTTTTATGCAAATTAATTACAATATATTTCATCCAAAAGTTTTTGATTTTTATTTCTATTTCGTTTTTGTTTCATTAATAAGATTGGCTCAGCTGCTTTATTGGTTGCTTCTCTGTGATTGTTGTTCATCATTTGTATATAAATTTGCCCTAAACGTTCTATTTCTACGTTACCTTCTTTTGAGTAGATAAGTAAAATGAGTTTAGATTATGGATTTAAATTGTAGTAGTATATAATAATGGTATAAATTATTTACACAATCAAGTTCCTAAAAATAATTACAAGTTAAGTTAACTAATTATATTCGGCTTAATGGTATTTAGTATTGACACATGTTCTTACCCCGATTTTGAAAGCTGGCCCCACAACCTTTGTTTTTTCCATTTAAGCACCTCCAATTGGTAAAAACACGCCTAATAAACACTTCCAACAAAGTGTGTGTTAGTGTAATTGCATTTTATTATTAAAATAAATTTCTATAACTCCCACTACTCCATGATGTAGAAAATGGCCATAACTCCTATAACTCCCACTACTCCATGAAGTAGAAAATGGCCATAACTCTTCTCCCATGTTCTACCACTAATTATCCCATGTTCTCCATGATATCATAACTTATTACCCCACTTTCTTTCAATTAAGGAAGAATTCCTACACTTATAAATAGGAGTCTTTCTTCCATATTGTGGGATGAAAAAAAAATAATTGTAGAGTGTTTCTATAAAGTGAGGTTAAAGTTGTGAAAAAAGAAGAAGAGAGTTTTTTTTTTTTACTTTTGTTGAAGGAAGGTATTCATCTTGGTGGAGTTTTGGACTCAATAACTTGTTCAGAGTTTGTTCGAGTCATACGACGTGATCGGGCTGTTGTATCCTGGGGGAGACAGGACAAGAGGATTACTGCTGGACCAATGAAAACTTTGCTGCAGTGGGCTTGAATCTCCTTAAAGAGAGCGAGATCCGCGCCTCAGCCTGAAGATATTTTGTTTTATTCATTTTATTTTTTCAACTGTAATTGTATTTTCACCAACAATTTTAAGGAGATTCAAATGGCAACAGTTGAAAAATCTGCAGATATCAACGTGGGAGATCTCAATAAGCCATTCCGTTTCAACGATACTCATTTCAAGAGATGGAAGGGTAAAGTACTTTTTTATTTGAGTCTTCTCAATGTTTCTTACGTTTTAACTGAGAAGAATCCTAGCGAAGTAGACAACTCCTCCATGAATGATGATGAGCTAATTGCCCTTCAAGAAAAAACTGAAAAATACAACGATGACTCATACAAGTGTCGGTATTATCTTCTTAATTGTCTATCTGATAGTTTTTATGATTATTATGATAGAACTTACTCTACTGCAAAGAAAATTTGGAAAGTTTTGCAGAGTAAGTATGATACCGAGGAGGCAGGTGCGAAAAATATGCTGCTAGCAGATTTTTTCGTTTTTAAATGATGGATAACAAATCTGTAGTAGACCAAGCTCAAGACTTCATAATGATCATTGGAGAGCTCAGATCCGAGGATATTAAAATTGAAGACAACCTATTATTTGTGGCATAATAGATAAACTACCACCTTCATGGAGGGAATTTCAAAAAACTATGCGGCACAAATAAAAAGAAACTTCACTTGAGACGTTGATAATGCGGATTCGCAAGGAACAAGAGGCGAGAGGCCAAGATGTACTTATGCAATCAGAAGAGAGCACTCTACAATCCGTCACTACAAAGGTAAATTTAATTACTTCAAATAATATTACTCCCGAAACTCACAAAAATACTTCTTTGAAGCCGAAGAAAAAAACTTTTAAAAAAAATTATGGTAGACATATCAAGAAGAATAATGGTGGAAACAACCAAGCACAGAATCAACAAGTTTAAATTGCGAAACCATGCTTTGTCTGTGGCAAGAGTAGGCATATTGCTCGATTTTATAAATTTCGGAAACGTGGTACAACACCACAGGCAAACGTTACTGAAGAGCCACTTGTGGCAGTGATAACAGACATTAACATGGTAGAAAATGTTGATGGATGGTGGGCTGATTCTGGAGCAAACCTTCATGTCTGCTATGATAGAGATTGGTTTAAAGTGTATACTCCATTTGAGGAGCCCAAAACCATCATGCTTGGTGATTCTCACACTACCCAGGTGCTTGGAAAGGGAGAGGTCGAGTTGAAGTTTATTTCAGGAAGAGTATTAACGTTGAAAGAAGTACTTTATACTCCTTCAACGAGAAAAAATTTAATGTCTACTTTTCTTCTTAACAAGGCAGGCTTCAAACTAGTTATTGAAAGTGATCAATATGTAATAGTTAAAAAGGGTATTTTTGTGGGTAAGGGCTATGCATGTGATGGGATGTTCAAGTTGAATGTTGAGATGAATAAAACTTCTTCAAGTTATGTTTATATGCTTTCTTCTAATAATTTTTGGCATGTTCGTTTATGTTATATTAATAATCGTTAGGTGGGAATCATGAGTAGTTTAGGATTAATCCCAATGATTAAAAAGAATTTTGAAGAATGTGAGGCTTGTAGTAAAGCCAAAATATCTAAAAGGCCTCATTTTCAAGTTGAAAGAAAATCTGAATTGTTAGAATTAGTTCACACTGATATTTGTGAACTTGGAGGAATTTTAACCCGTGGAGGAAATAGATATTTTATCACTTTTAATGATGATTTCTCTAAATTCACATATGTTTATTTGATGAAAAATAAAATGATGCGTTTGAAAATTTTAAAAATTATCTCCATGAGGTTGAAAATCAATTTGGTAGAAAAATAAAAAGAATTAGAAGTGATAGAGGCCNTTAATTTAGAATGAAAAATAAAAGTAGATGACATTTGAAAATTTTAAAATTATCTCATGAGGTTGAAAATCAATTTGATAGAAAATAAAAAGAATTAGAAGTGATAGAGGCCGTGAATATGAGTCTAATGAATTTAATTCTTTTGTGAGATCATTGGGAATAATTCATGAAACTACTCCACCTTATTCTCCAGCATCAAATGGTGTGGCTGAAAGAAAAAATAGAACTTTGGTAGAGTTAACTAATGCCATACTTATTGAGTCAAATGCACCTTTAAATTTGTGGGGTGAAGCTATTTTGACTGCATGTTATGTGTTGAATAGGGTGCCTCATAAGAAAACAAAGTTGACACCATTTGAGTTGTGGAAAAATTACAAGCCAAATTTGGGTTATCTGAAAGTTTGGGGTTGTTTAGCCTATGTTAGGCTAAAGGATCCTAAAATTTCAAAATTGGGTAAAAAAGTTGCCACTTGTGCTTTTCTTGGTTATGCTTCTAATAGTACAACCTATAGATTTTTAAATCTGGAAGAGAATATAATTATAGAATCAGGTGATGCTATTTTTCATGAAAATAAATTTCCATTTGAGTCTAGAAATAGTGGGGGTCAAAGAGATAAAGATAATTTTTTGTCTATGCCTAGTTCTTCTACTTCTATTTTGCGAAAATGAAGAAAATGATGCTTTTGAGTTAAGAAGAAGTAAAAGAGCTAGAATAGAAAAAGATTTTGGTCCTGATTTTTATGTTTTTAATATTGAAAATGACCCTCTTACTTTAAAAGAAGCTTTATTATCGCCTGATGCTATTTTCTGGAAAGAGGCCGTAAATGATGAAATGGAGTCACTAATTTCTAATAAAACTTGGAAGTTGGTTGATTTACCACCAGGTTGTAAAACAATTGGGTGCAAATGGGTCCTAAGAAAAAAGTTAAAACCAGATGGATCGGTTGATAAGTATAAAGCTAGGTTAGTTGCTAAAGGTTTTAAGCAACTAGAAGGCCTAGAATTTTTTGATACTCTTTCTCCGGTAACTAGAATTACATCCATTAGACTTTTAATTACTATTGCTGCAATTTTTGATTTGCATGTTCATCAAATGGATGTAAAAACTACTTTTTTAAATGAGGACCTAAATGAAGAAATTTATATGGATCAACCTGAGGGTTTTATAGAAGCTGGCCAAGAAAGTAAAGTGTGTAAACTTACTAAATTCCTATATGGATTGAAACATGCACCTAAGCAATGGAATGAAAAGTTTGATTCCTGCATGATAGAAAATGGTTTTAAATCGAATGAATATGATAAGTGCATCTATCATAAGTCTTGGAATAATTCACATGTAATTGTTTGCCTCTATGTTGATGATTTGTTAATATTTGGCTCTAACATGAATGTTATTGGAGAAACTAAAATCATGCTTAGTAGCCATTTTGACATAAAAGATTTAGGAGAGGCAAATTTCATTCTTGGAATGAAGATTACTAGAACATGTGATGGAATTTTCCTTGACCAGTCACATTATTTGAGAAAATTTTGAAAAAAATATAATTTTATTGATTGCAAGCATGTTGTAACCCCTTTTGATTCAAGTGTTCACTTATTTCCTGTACAAAGTGACAATGATGTGATAAATCAAAAGGAATATGCTAGCTTAATTGGAAGCTTGAGATATGTGACTGATTGTACTCGGCCTGATATTGCATATGCAGTAGGAGTACTTAGCACGTTTACAAGCAAGTCAGGTAAAGAACATTGGCATGCCATAACTAGAGTTGTGAGGTATTTACTTGGTACAAAAACCTATGGCTTATTTTATGAAAAATATCCTGCTGTACTCGAAGGCTTTTCTGATGCAGATTGGAACACTTTATCTGGTGATTCCTGTTCTACTACAGGTTATATTTTTACTTTAGGAGGTGGTGCTATTTGTTGGAAATCGAAAAAGCAAACAATAATTGCTAACTCTACCATGGAGGCTGAGTTAATTGCTTTAGCTTTAGCCAGTGAGGAAGCAAATTGGTTGAGAGATTTATTATTTCAAATTCCTTATTTTGAAAAACCAATTCCTCCTCTATTAATTCATTGTGATAGCACCGCTGCAATTGGTAGAGTACAAAACCGTTATTACAATGGTAAATCCATACCTATAAGGAGAAAACATAGTACTATGAGATCATATTTGACAAGCGGTACCATTAATGTTGATTATGTTAAATCTTGTGATAATCTTGCAGATCCACTGACTAAGGCCTTAGCAAGAGAAAGGGTCTGGAGCACATCGAGGGGGATGGGATTGAAGCCCATAAGCTCATAAGTCATATTTGATGAAATCCAAGCTGGGGACTAGAGATCCTATAACCAGGTTCAATGGGAAGAACGAATCATATGATGGCTGGGTTTAAAATGCACTATTTTTATTATTATTCCATCCCTATGGTGTGAGTGCATTTATCCTGTAATGATTTCCGAGGTTGAGTTTTATTAACTCTTAATGAAAATCTGTAGCTCGTATGAGTGGGGTGTTAGAGTTACAGGAGCACCCTTGACAGATTTCACCTATGTGAGTGTGGAAGTAGGCCGCTTCCTATGAGAATTGGGCTTGTTCTTAAAAACACTCATGAAAATCGGGATAGCACAAGGCCGTAATGTGATGGCTAATAAAGCTCATGTCAACACCTTGATTATTATGTGTAAGCAGTGATATTTTATTTCCCAAAAGTAATCATTGTTCAAGTCTGAGACCACTACTGACTCTGGAGTAAAGATCGCTGTTTTGCTAAGTGGAGGTTCAATGCAGAGCACACCTTCATTATGCATGATAGTCTCCCTTCAACTGGTAAACACTCTTATATATTTTAATATTAAAATGAGTGGGGGAATGTTAGTATAATTGTATTTTATTATTAAAATAAATTCCTATAACTCCCACTACTCCATGATGTAGAAAATGGCCATAACTCCTATAACTCCCACTACTCCATGAAGTAGAAAATGGCCATAACTCTTTTGTAACTATTCTACCATGTTCTACCACTAATTATCCCATGTTCTCCATGATATAATAACTTATTACCCCACTTTCTTCCAATTTAATTCAAGGAAGATTCCCTACACCTATAAATATGAGTCTTTCTTCCATATTGTGGGATGAAAAAAATAATAATTGTAGAATATTTCTATAAAGTGAGGTTAAAGTTGTGAAAAAAGAAGAAGAGAGTTTTTTTACTTTTGTTGAAGGAAGGTGTTCATCTTGGTGGATCTTTGGACTTAACAACTTGTCCAGAGTTTGTTCGAGTCATACGACGTGATCGGGCTGTTGTATCTAGGGGGATACAGGTCAAGAGGATTACTGCTGGACCAGTGAAAACTTTGCTGCAGTGGGCTTGAATCTCCTTAAAGAGAGCGAAATATCCGCGCCTCAGCCTGAAGATATTTTATTTTTTCAACTGTAATTGTATTTTCACCCACAGTGTGTATCTCAGCTACGCCAACATTTATAAATAACGCGTCACATGCTTTGTTGAAGGAAGTAAACAACAAAATTTAAAGCAGAGGTTCAAAGTTATAGAGTACTAAATGTGTGCTGGAATATTAATTTTTCTATTAAAAAAATCAAAGCAAGCCATGCCTTTCTATAAGCTTATAAATAAACAGATCGCCAAGCCACTAAGTTAGACCACTATTATCACTAACTAAGCAACAATTATCCACTATCAGTAAACTAGAAAAATGCACCATTACTGCTTACAACCAGGAATATATGATACTAACATACTCAATTTGATTAGATCATTCTTTTAATTACTCTTCGATACTCCCCCTTATTCAAAGTTACAGACACCAAGCAATGGTCATAACTAAAAAAAGGGCAGCCCGGTGCACTAAACTCCTTCTATGCACAGAGTCCGGGAAAGTGCGGGAGCTTAGTGACTGGGCCCTTTGTCTAGTTATGAGCATTGTTTGGTGTCTGTATCGTGCATCAGCTAACTAGACAAACTTGTCTATTTCAATAGACTCTATCGTGCATCAGCTAACTACTTATGTAATTATCAAGAATAAAATGGATTGATCAACATCAATGTACTTAATTCTGCAGTGAAAATTAATAATTTTTTATATGGAAATGGATGATATCACAATATATCTTTGTCGCATCTTGTTGCTTATGTTGAAGTTGTGCTAACGACTTTCTTAGCCAGATGGATATGCAAACTGCTGAAGTAGCTACAATGTACTCAGCTTCAAAGGTGGACGAGTTTGTTGTAGCTCACTTCTTTGAGCTTCAAGTTATTACTCCTAACCAAAAGTATAAACATGTGATAAAATTCTCCATTTATCTTCCAATGAACCATCATAATTATGTCAGTGAACCCACATAATCTAAAATTGGAATATTTTGAGTACCAAATTTCATAGCCTATATATAGTTCTAGCGATTAATAGAAAATTCTTGTTGCTACTCCAAAACGAATCTTTAAAGATTGTTGCGTAACCTCGAATAACACCGATGTTGAATGATATATTGGGGCAAGTATGGGTTATAAGATAAATTAAACCCCCAACCAGACTTCTATCCTCCATCATGAAGCTGCAATTTTTCACTAACATTCATGGGTGTGGGAAGAGGTTTTGCAGTTAAGCATGCCATGTTTTTAAGAAAAACCTTTTAGACATTCAATGATTTTTAAGAAGTTCCTTGGCATATTTTCTTTGAAGTCAAAATCCCATCATATGCTTGTTGAACCTTATAACTATCCAGCCGGCTGTTTTGTGTATTTGAGCCACCATTTTCTTACTTGATGCTTCCAGTATGTGTATTTATTGTTATGTGACTTGTGGGTATGGTTGGTTTAGTTTCGGGAAGGTTTAGGAGTGAATTGGAATACTTAGTTCCAAGGTTGGAAGCTTAAGTTATAAGAGCTGACTCGAGGTTTGACCTTTGTGTAAACGACATCGGAATGATGTTTATAAGGTTCTAGTAGGTTTATATGGTGATTTTGGACTTAGGCGTATGTCGAGATTTGAATTTGAAGGTTCCTAGGTTGATTTTGCTCTATTTAGCGAAAGTTGAAAAGTTAGAGGCTTGAAAGAATCATAGGTTTGACCGGAAGTTGATTTTGAGGCTATCGGGTTCGAATTGTTGTTCGAAAATTTAGAATAGGTTCATATGTAATTCGCGACTTGTGTGCAAACTTTGGTTGCATTCCAAGTTGGTTTGATAGGAATCAGACCCTTGGTTGGAAGCTTATATTCTTATGAACTTAAGAGAAGTTTAATTGATGGTTTGGTCGTCAATTTGTAGGTGTAATGGTTTTACATATGTTTGGAGACTTTGGATAGGTCCGGGGTAGTATTTACTGACTTTTTGATTTTATGGCGTCCTGGGTGGCTCAGTGAGTTTCGGACCACCCTGAGTTTGGTTGAGTTACATATTTTCTTTTGGTCTCAAGTTTATCTTTGCGATCGCGCAGGTTGTATCGCGATCGCGAAGTACATTTGAACTGGGAAAGATACTTCATTTTCGTGTTCGCAACACAGGGGTTGCGTTCGCGATAGTTGTGGCAACTTGGCTGTGATGACCCGATAGGTCATTTATAGTTTTAACCTTCATTTCTGTGCTCCGAGACCTCGACTAGCTCCGTTTAGCCTTCCTCGATTTGCATACGCAGTCCGTGTCTTTCTCTGAAAAAATTTTATGTGAAAAATTAAAGAAAATGTGAAACTTAGACTTAAAAATGATTTGAGTTGACTAAGGTTAACATTTTGTGTAAACGAATATGGATCAGTGTTTTGATGGTCCCGGTGGGTCCGTATTGCGATTTGGGACTTGGTCGTATACCCGGAATCGAATTCGGAAGTCCCTAACTTGATTTGTTGAAAACTAGTGATTTGAAGGTTTAAAGAATTCTTATGTTTGACCGTAGGTTGATTTTGTTGCTACCGGGATTGGATTTCAGTTCCAAAACTTGGTATAGGTTCGTTTTACTATTTATTACTTGTCTGCAAAATTTGGTACAAAACAGAGTTGATTTGACGTGATTCGGACGTCCGGCTATAAATTTGCTTGTTCTTGAGTTGGTTTGGAGCCCGAGGGGCTCGGGTGAGTTTCAGATAGGCTACGGGTGATTTTTGGACTTAGGAAATTACTGGTTTATGAGGTTTCTAATATCTAGTGCATTGTGCTTCGCGATCGCGAAGCCATTCTCGTGATCACGAAGGGGAACTTAGGGCTGGGGTGGTTTTCTTCTATGCGAAGGCGGGTAAACGGTGGCGAACGTGAAGCATTTGTGGGCTTACCCTTCACGAATGCGAAGGGTTATGGGATTCAAGGCGGAGTCAGCCAGTAACTCTATGCGAACGTGAAGTCCGGGGGGACAGGACATTGTGAACGCGTAGCGTTTCTCACGAATGTGAAGGCCACTTGGGCCGCTGCACATTGCGGTCGCGTCAGGCCCTTCGCGAACGCGAAGAAGGACAAATGCTGAGTGATTAAATGTCCCAAAGACAAGATTTTCTTCATTTTTCACCATCTTCATATGAGAGCTCGGCCTAGAGACGATTTTGAAGAGAAATTTCATCCCCACTTCGTAGGTTATTATATTATAACTCTTTTTCTTTTATTTCCATCGAAGCCCATTGATTTTTAACTTTAATCTACGCTCTTTCATGGTAGAAAATTAGGGATTTGGGTAAAATTGGGGATTTTTATAGAATTGAGATTTAGACCTCAAATTGAGGTCGGATTTCGAAACTAATTACATAATCGAGGTCGGGGGTGAAGGAGTAATTGAGTTTTGGTCTGAATCTCGGATTTTGATCAAGCGGGGCTGGGATTGACTTTTGTTGACTTTTTGGGAGAAGTGTAAAGATATTTGTTTTATTTATCGTAATTGATTTTCCTAGCATTATTTGATGATATTTAGTCGGTTTTGGTTAGATTCGATTAGTTTGGAGGAAGATTTTAGAGGAATGGCCCCGGTTGAGCTTTGATTTGATTACGGAGCAAGGTAAGTGTTGGGTCTAACCTTGATTTGAGGGAACTAGGAACCTTTAAACTATATGTTATGTGAATTACGTGTGTAACGGCGTATATGTAAGGTGACGAGTGTATATACGCCATAAAAATAATTGTTTCCATGCTTTCTCGTATTTCATGAATTATCTTATTCTATGTCTTAACTGTTACATGCTTTAATTGCTTTCTATGTCGTAACTTGTTACTTATTATTAATTATTCTTGTATTGAAATGTTTGTTTCTTCCATGACTCCATGATTAGTTGCTATTTGCCTTACTTGTCTTACTTGTACACCTTAACTATCATATATTTGTCTTGTCTTGTTCCTTTTATATTAATTGTAGCATCTCTTGATTTTTTACGGAGTTCCTTTATTGCTTTGCTTTCATATTCTTTAAATCGTAGAGATTCTTGTGAATTGAGTTGATGGATTGACTACATTTATTGAAATTATTTATGGATCGGGTTGCACACCGCAACGTTTGTGATATGGTGGAATAAGGGAGAATGTTGATACTGATACGGTGATATTAGGTCGCCACAACAAATTTTATGTATGATTATGATATTAATATGGTGGAATAAGGGAGGATTTTGATATTGATACAGTGGGATCGGGTTACATGCTGCAACGAGTTTTATATGTGATTTTGATATTGATGTGGTGAAATGGGGAGGATTGTGCTTGTACATCGGGATCGGGTTGCTCAGATTGTGTGTGTTGTATTATAATTGTTGTTGAGTTGATTTCCAGTGTTGTTACATGAAAGTATGAGATCGGTTATTCTAGGTTCTCTGATTACAAGAATTGAGTTCTTTTTCATTAGTTAACTGCCTTACTTTTCCTGTTATTATTATTATTATTATTATTATTATTATTATTATTATTATTATTATTATTATTATTATTATTATTATTATTATTATTATACTGCGTACATGTTACTGTAAGTGACCAGTCTTAGCCTCGTCACTACTTTGTCGAGGTTAGGCTCGACACTTACAGAGTACATGGGGTTGGTTGTAATCATACTACAGTCTACACTTCTTGTGCAGATTTTGGAGTCGGTCCTAGCGGCGGTCAGTAGATATCAGGTGCTTGACGGAGACTTGAGGTACAGGTGCACGACGTTCGCAATCCTGAAGTCCCCTTCTATATTACTCTAGCTGTTTATTTCATTTCAGATAATTATGCTTCATTCAGACTTTTATTTGTAGTACTCTAGTCGCTGGTGTACTTGTGATACCTGTTCTAGGATTCTATCTGGATATTGCTGTTATTTTAGTTTATACACTTTATTTCAGTTTATTCAGCTTATTGGCTTTCATTTAAATTGAATGTTAAAAATAGCTAATGACTGTGTCTAACGTTGGCTTGCCTAGCAAGTAATATATTAGGCGCCATCACGGTCCCGAGGTTGGAAATTTTGGGTCGTGACAAATTGGTATCAGAGCACTAGGTTGCCTAGGTCTCACGAGTCACGAGCAAGCTTAGTAGAGTCTAGAGGATCGGTATGGAGACGTCTGTACTTATCTTCTAGAGGCTATGTAGTTTAGAAAAAAATTCACTTCTTTCCTTCTCTATCGTGCGATTTTATTCTATCATTGATGATTGAACCATTTTATTCTTGTTCTCTCGCAGATGAAGAGAACACGCACAATATCTACAGCCGGACAGGAGCTAGAGCCCCCTATGATAGCTACTATCAGGGGCAGATGTCGAGGCAGAGGTAGAGCTCAGCCTAGAGCTCGAGCAGCAACACCAGCAGTGAAGTCTCAGATTTATCATGAGGAGGAGGTTCTAACTCAGACTGTACCCATCGGACCAGCTCAGGTCCTGGAGGGGTTCATAGCCACTCCAGTACTTCAGGACACTCTAGTCCACTTGGTGGGACTTATGGAGAGTGTGGCCCAGAGCGGTGCATTCTCGGTGGCACCAATTATCTCTCGGGCTAGGGGAGGAGCACAGACTCCCGCTACTCACACCTCGGAGCAGGCGGCTCCCTTGTATCAGACTCCAGTAGCCCAGCTAGTTGGGGTGGTTCAGCCAGTTATTGCGGCACAGGCCGGTGATATGCACACTATTTTGAGGCTTTGTTGAGGTTGGATAAGTTTACCAAGCTCTTCCCTATTCATTTCAGTGGTGCACCTTCTGAGGACCCACAGGATTACTTGGACCGTTTCCATGAGGTGTTGCGCAACATGGGTATAGTTGTGACCAATAGGGTCAACTTTGCAGTATTTCAAATGACTGGTTTCACCAAGAGATGGTGGAGAGATTATATGTTGACTAGACCAGCTGGTTCGCCTGCACTTACCTGGGATCAGTTTTCACAGCTATTTCTAAAGAAGTTCATCCCTGTCACTCTGAGACAGGATTACTGCATGTAGTTTAAGCGTCTTAAGCAGGGTAGTATGACTGTTACCCAATACGAGACTCAATTTTTGGACCTAGCTCGCCATGCCATTAGCTTGCTCCCTACTGAGAGGGAGAGAGTGAGGAGATTCATTGATGGGCTCACTTTCACTATCAGGCTACAGATGGCGAAGGAGACTGGAGATGACATCTCTTTCCAGAGGGCCGTAGACATTGCTAGACGGATCGAGATGGTTCGTGGTCAAGGAGAGTGGGCCCGGTGTCTGATAAGAGGCCTCGTCATTCAGGTAGTGATAGAATAAGGGTCCACCAAACTCTATTGAGAATCAGGTTCTCTATCAGGTTCAACAGTACACACGCACACTGCAGTAAATAAATGACAAGAGGAATTTTACATGGAAAATTTCTAGCTCAATTAAAAACCACGACCTACCCTTGTAGGATTTCAACTTCACTACTAAGCAACTTTTAGATTACAACCTATGCAACCTAGGAATTAACCTCTTAATCCCTCACTAACTTGTAATACTCTATTACAAGCCACTTTGTAATAACTCTATTACAAAGACTTTACAACATGGCTAACTCTAGCCAAGACTCAAACACACAGGTTTAAGGTTTACAAAAAGGTTCCTACAGAATGCTTCTAGACAAGCTAAGTAGGAAATACAAGTGAAGAGCTATTACAAAGTTACAACTCAACTAAGGACATATAATGAGTTGATATGGGAACTGGTCCGTAGTTGTTTTGTTTTTTGTTCTTGAAGCACTTGAAACTTTCTTGCTGGATAGTCACATGAGTGAGCTTGAGCGAAATCTTTAAGTGATCAAGTCAATGAGTTTTACCTCCCTTGATTGTATATATTCATGTGTGACATCACTTACAATAATGTAAGCAAGGTAGGAAAAAAGTCTTCCACAGAAGTTGACTGCTGCACTGTTCCCGTACTGTAGCGTGTGCAGGCAGCAACTTTCTGGCTGGAGAGTTGACTTCGTACAGTCTCCTCGGGAACTGGTAAGGACCTGTTCACTCACCTGTTCCTTCCACTCTAAAGAGTTGAATCATATCCCACGCTGGATCCTAACCTAGAACCTTGTAATCTTGAGGTCTTGTAAATGTGTAATAGGTTCCTTATCTGGTTTTGGGTATTAAGTTTGTTAGATCATCAAAACATAAAGTAAAGTACTTATGACCAAAGTACTTATAACCTATCAATTTCCCCCTTTTTGAAAATGACAAACTCATAATTGAAAATCCCAGAAAGAGCCACATAGAACAAGACTGCGAACCAGAAAGACCTTAAGTTTCCCTCTGAATCTGTGCATTCCCCCTTAATCAGTGCAATTATTTTCCCCCTTTTAGGCATCATAAAAGATCAGTAACAAGCAATTAAGCAAGAAGGAAGTCTAGTTTTAAGTTAACTCATGCCACTTATGTGCACACAGTCATGATTAAAAACAGAGCATAAAAGCAGGGTATAAACAGCAACAAGGGAAAAGCTTGCATTAACCTAATTTGGATTTTACAGCAGGAGCAGAGTCAATGTTACTACCACATCCACAAACACAAACAATTAACAAAAATACCACAAGTTATCATCATAAGAACTGACACTGAGAGACAGGATCACAAGTTGGTTTATATACTGGACACTGAGGGGACAAAATTTAAGAAGCACTGGGAGGAGAAGGTTTGGAGGCAGAGGAAGTTGTTTGGAGGACTAAATCCATTCGAGCATTTAGGTAAGCATTCTCCTTTGTCAGGCGAGCAACCTATTCGCTTTGAGAGCGACTGGAACCAGGTGCCTCTTGCAGCTGACTTATCTGAGTCTTAAGGATAACATTCCTTGCTTTCAATTGCCTTATCTCATTAGTAGCACTGTTTTGAGCATTTATTAACTGAGATATGGTAGAAGTGCTTGCAACCCCTCCAAATTTCTCTATACACTCACATTCTTCAAGAGTGCTTTTTGAAAAAGTTTGCTTCTTGGCGGCCACTTTAACTGGTCCGAGAGGAACCTTGAAGTGCTCAAAGACCTTTGTAAGAAGGAACCCATACGACAACCCATGATTACCATCTTTAAAGTCTGCCACTTTATTCATCTGCTCTATCATGATCCCAGCCAGATTGATAGTCGTGAAGTTGTCCAGTGCTTCCATGAGGAATAGGTCTGCACGAGAGGTGATGGATCTTCGCTCAACTCGAGGAAGCAAGACTTTGTTTACCATCTCAAATAGCAGTTGGTAAACAGGAAGGAGGGCCTTTTTCTCAACCCGTTCCCCCTACTGAATTGCTCTGTCCTTCAAGATTGCGTATCTGAAGTTCTGATTACAAGCTCCCTGAACACTAGACAACCCTTCAATAGGCACACCAAGAATAGATCCCAACAAGGCAGAGTCCATTACCATATCAAATCCATTCACCAAGGCACAAATGTGACCATCCTCAACTTTGAACAAGTCGGCATAAAAACTTTGAACTTCTTCTTCATATACCCTAGCAGTATCACTTGTGAACAAGTGTGTCCATTGTTGGAAATCACAAATCTCAACCAACTGTCTCATACCAGCTTCCTCCAAGACATCAGAGGCAAATGTGCGTCCCTATAGTACCTTTTGACTTCTCAATCTCTCTTTCCCAGCACTCCCCAGATCACCAACTTTGGCCTTCTTTGAGGAACCATGTTCCTCATCAGTATTAACCTTTCTCTTAGCAGTCTTGCGAACACTCTTCTCCTTTTTATCAGACTTTATAGATTCTTCACCTAATCCTTTCACCAAATTCTTAGTAGCAACACCATCATCAAACTTAGTCAAACTTTTAGCAGACACATAAGATCCCCCTTTTGGCTTGAGAAGACCATGATTTTGTGATAACTTCCTAGTCAACGTACTAGGTTCCTCAGTTTCTTCTTCATCCACATTCACAACAGGCATTATCTTCTCATTTACAACTTTGCCATCTTTGACTAATTTTCTTCTCCTTGACTTAACTTGATTGTTCTTAAGAACAGACTCAAGAGCCTCCTTCTTTGCAACCTTGTTGTGGGTCGCTTAGGAGTTGGCTCTTCACCAATAGTTACTCTATGCCTAGGCAGACTAGCAATTGGTAAATCATCAGAATATTCTTCACTATCCTCCTTTTGCTCTTCCGACACACGGCTTGTCTTAGGCATAATCACACTTAGAGGCTCAACATCTAAATGAGGAGAGGGAGCGGGGTCAGTACTGACCTGGGGTTCCTGAGAGAGACCCGGAGTTGGATCCTCCGAAGGCGGATCAAGTCATCCAGCAGGTTCCCAGTAGCACCTTCCTGTGTAGAAGGTTCAACAGGCACAAGTTCATTATCCTCTTCAACAGGCTCAGATGCTTCCCCCTGAGACTTAAGACCATCCTCGCTTCCTCCAACAAAAACCCCTTCATTGGCGATGGACATCATATTTTCTATGGCTTCCTTTTCTAATAGATCCATGAGAAACTCAAGAGAAGTAGGAGCGGTACCCGTGGACAAAGGATCAAGAGCAATTTTGTTAAGTCAACGATTTCATTTCCCTTAATCTGGTCTACCTTTGACCCTTCTTCTATAGGAGAACTTGAAATGTCCCGATTTTCTTCATTCTCAGCAATACTCATTTCGTCCCTCTTTTATAGCGAGGTAAGAGAAGAGCTCTAGGCAACACCTCTTGTGGGAGTTAATGCTTTGTGACACTTTTGAGAACTGGAACACGAATGGGTAGGAGAGGAGACAGAGTGTGGAGGTGACCCTGTTCTAGGGTTTTTGTTATTAGTAGTGTGAGGAGGGGAGTCTGGCATTGGTGTTTCAACTAGTGAGGACTCGGTGATACTAGAAATTATTTGATTTTCAGCCATGGTGAGAAGAAGAGAGAAGATTTGGTGAACTGAAGAGAGAAAGAATAGGTAACAGATTTTGAAGTGTTGATGTGTGGAGTGTTATGATAGAGATAGATATATTTATGATAAAAGAGGGATAGGTTAGAAAGGGCGACATGTTTTAGGGAGTTGGGTTGATTAATAACCGGTGAGACGTTTGGGTTCAAAAGACACAAAACTAAAACTGACATGCTGATGATGTGGCACTTTTTTAATTGCTCAGAATTATGCATGAGAGAACAGAGAAACTACAAACCTGTGTCAGGAGAACTAGGTTCCCTGACTGATTTCTGATCTGTAAGCTTTGCCCTTTTTACCGGTGTATATAGCCTCAACTGCTTATTTTCTCTATAATCATCAAGTCTGTCTACCTGTATCGGTATAGAGATGAGTTAGACTTTGCCAGAAAACACCTTTTAGCTAAGTTTACCTGAACATTTCTTTCATAGCCAATCATTGAGGGACCAGGTCCTCAATTGGATTTTATCAACCCCAATGCCAGATGATTTTGCTCAAAGTGTTCTCTGCTCAGGGCTTTGGTAAATATATCTGCAATTTGATCTTCAGTGTTGCGGAATTTCGTACATATAAGCCCTTTTTCAACATTGTCATTGAGGAAGTGATGACGTACATCAATGTGCTTGGTCCTCTTATGTTGAACTGGATTTTTTGACATGTTGAGTGAACTTGTATTGTCACATAAGAGAGGCGCACAGTCCGAGAACACTCCAAAGTCTTCCAACTGTTGCTTGATCCACAGAAGTTGAGCATAGCAAGAGGCAACTGCTACATATTTAGCTTCTGCAGTTGAGAGTGCCACAGAGTTCTGCTTCCTTGTACCCCATGAAATTAAGTAGGAGCCAAGGAAATGTGCCATTCCAGAAGTGCTTTTCCTATCCACCAGATATTATATAATCAGTGTCAGCATATCCAATAAGATCAAAGAAGTCACCTGAGTGATAATAAAGGACCAGGTCCTGCGTTCCTTTGATATATCTCAGTATTCTCTTGGCAGCCTTCAGATGAGATTCCTTTGGATTGGATTGAAATCTTCCACAGAGACCCATGCTGAAAACAATGTCTGCTCTTCTTGCAGTGAGATACAGGAGTGACCCTATGATCCCTTTATACACGGTCTGATTTACAGGGAACCAGGTTCATCCATGTCTAGACGGGTGGCTGTGGCTATGGGAGTGTCGATGACTTTTGATGCTTCCATATCAAACCTTTTCAGCAGCTCCTTGATGTACTTCTATTGACTTATTCCCTTCTGAGATTGTTTCACTTGAAGTCCTAGGAAAAAATGCAGTTCTCCCATCATACTCACCTTGAATTTACTCCCCATCAGTGGCTCCAAAGATGATATCATCAACATACACCTGCACAATGAGCAGGTTCCTCCCTCGTTTCTTTAGAAAAAGAGTGTTGTCAATTTTTCCTCTTGTAAACCCATTTTCTAGAAGGAATTTTGACAACCTTCCATACCAGGCCCTAGGAGCCTGCTTTAACCCGTACAATGCCTTGTCCAGTTTGAACACATGCTTAGGATGCTCGTGACACTCAAATGCTGCTTGACATAGACTTCTTCTTTCAGATAGCCATTTTGGAATGCACCTTTAACGTCCATTTGGAACAGTGTGAACTCTATATGAGATGCAAAGGCAATTAGAATTCTAATGGCTTCCATTCGAGCTACTGGAGCAAATGTTTCATCATAATCAATCCCTTCTTCCTGATTGTAGCCTTGAACTACAAGCCTTGCCTTATTTCTTGTTGTATTTCCAAACTTATCAAGTTTGTTCCTGAATACCCATCCAGTTCCTATGATGGTTCGATCTGCAGGTCGAGGAACCAGGTGCCATACCTTTTTCCTTTCAAATCGATGCAACTCCTCTTGCATTGTTGTGATCCAGTCTGTATCTTGCAATGCTTCTTTTATATTTTTGGGCTCTATTTGGTAAAGAAAGGCTGAGAAGGTAAGTGAGTTTCTTGCTTTGATCTGGTTTTGAACTCCTGAGTCAAGAGAAGTGGTTATGTTGTCAAGAGGATGTGAACTTTTGAACCTCCAATTTGGTGCCTGAGTCTCATTGGTAGAGGAACCGGGTATGTCTGACTGGGGTTCTTGGGCACTTCTTACTTCACAAAGTGGAGTTCCTTGGACCGCATCAACAACTCTGTTTTCAGCTTTAGTTGTTGTAATTGGGGGACTAGGTTCCTGTCCAATGGACGGAGATGTATTTGCATCATCTTCGTTGGATTCCTTGACATGGCTCATCATGTCTGCCTTTCCATTTGCCATGTCAATTACTTCACCTGGAACAGATAAGGGCTCTCCATCTTGATCAATATATCTATCCTTCTCACAGGAGAGGTGAGCTTCATCAAAGATCACATGTATGCTTTCTTCGACAGATTGAGTCTTTTTTTGTATACCTTGTAAGCTTTGCTTTGAGATGAGTATCCCAAAAAAATTCCTTCATCGCTTTTGCATCGAACTTTCCAAGAGCTTCCTTTCCATTGTTGTGAACAAAGCATTTACATCCAAAAGTTCTTAGATGTGTCAGCTTGGGCTTCCTTCCATTCAGCAGTTCATATGGAGTTTTGTTAAGAAGTGAACTGATCATCGAATTTGACATTGTCAAACTCCGTCCCATGATCAGACCTAATGCAGGCTACTTTATTATCCATCTTCACTTGGATCTTCTTGACAAAATCAACAAACACTTCAAAGGCTTCATCCTTGGTCCTGAGGAACAAAGTCCAGGTGAATCTGGAATAGTCATCAACTATCACAAAGATGTACTTCTTTCCTCCTCTGCTTGGCACCCTCATAGGTCTACATAGATCTATGTGAAGGAGATCAAGTGGCCTTACGGTGCTGTTCCTTTTTGGGCTTGAATGAGGATCTGACTTGCTTCCCTTTTACGCATGCATCACATACTTTGTAATCCTTGAAGCTTGACTTGGGCAGACCGCGAACCAGATCCTTCTTGACTAATTTGTTCAAAAACGTGAAACTTGCATGTGCGAGTGGAATGACCCAACTGGACCTAGTCAGCCCGAACCGCATCATCATCAACAACACTTAGACAGATTAGATCACCATTCTTCAGAGACTCAAAATCAGCTACATAGATATTCTTGTATCTTTTTGGCACTAGCACCACCTCACCAGTTACCAGGTCTGTAACTATACAGATTTTTGACAAAAATTCCACCTTGTTTCCTTTGTCACAGATTTGGGAAACACTCAACAGGCTGTACTTCAATTCGTTCACGTAGTACACATTTTCAATTGAGTGAGAGAGAGACTTCCCAATCCTTCCGACTCCTAGAATGTATCCCTTCTTGCCATTTCCAAAGGATACACTCCCTCCTTTAGGGCCTTAAGTGAAAGGAACTCATTTGTACTTCCAGCCATATGCTTTGAGCAACCACTGTCCATGTACCATTGTAGGCTGCTTCCTTTCACTGTTCCCTGCATAAGAAAATTAGGAGTTAGATTTAGGAACCCAAACTAATTTGGGTCCCTTGTAATGAGGAAAGGGGTGACTAAGGGATATTTTGGCCAATGCAGGCATTATGCATTTTTTATATGAGGAACCAAGTTCTCAACCAGTAGTTACTTTTACAGCAAAAGATTTATTTGCATGTTGTGACTGAAATCTAGCCTTATAATTTTCTTTAAGGTGCCCATTGTTACCACAGTGAGTGCAAAGCCAATTGTCAGGTACAGTAACGTACTTGCTAAGAGGGTTGTAGGGAATCTTTTCCTTTTGAAACTCAATATCCTGCCTGTTTCCCCATTGTTGGTATATATGGCAGTGATAGCATCAGAGGACCAGGTCCACTTGAGTGATTTTTCAAGATCACTCTTCACTCTATCTACTTCTTCCTGAAGTTGTTTGCTTCTCTCAAGCTCAGCACACAGACTAGACTTCACTGAATTTAACTCACTTTCAAGCTTAATGTGTGCCTTGCTTGCAACTTCCTTTCCTTTTTGAGAACTTTCAGGCCTACTCTCCATTTCATGTTCCCCAATTGTTTTCTTCAAATACATTACCACCACTAGGAGGTCATCTCTCTCATGCTTAATACTAACAACTTTCTCAATTAAGGCATCTTTTTCCATATTTACACTCTCAATGGTCTCTTTTAGGTCCACCACAACAACCATAAGATCATCTCTTTCTTGTTCTACATATGCAATTTTTTTATCTAAGACATCTCTTTCTTTCTTCAGGTTCTCAGTTGTCTCCCTTAAATCAACTACATCTACTACTAGGTCATCTCTAGACTGTTCTGCTTCTCCTAGTTAAACTGTTAAGGCATCTTTGTCATTTATAAGACTATGATAAGCGTCTATTAACACATTTTCCAAAGACATGAGTTTCTTAGGAGAATAAGATATTAGATTTCTCTGAACATCCAGAAAATTTACCTCATCATCATCGTCATCTTTGTCATCTGACTGCGCCATCAAAGCAAAAATTGAATCATACTCGGTTGCTTAACTTTCTACTGCCATCATAGAGCTGCTACCTAGTTCATCATCTTCTCCAGATTCGCTGATGAATCTCCCCATGCAGCAAGAGCTTGTCTCACGACATTGTCAACGACGTTTTTTCTATTGAAGCTTCTATCAGGAACCGAGTTCCTTTTGGCTACTTTGTCAGAGTTGTTCTTGTACTGATCCTGCTTTAGAAGAGGGAAATCCTTGATGAAATGTCCTGGCTTGTCACATTTATAACAGAGGTCATAATTCTTTGGCTTGCTAGAACTTCCCCTTTTTGGAATGCGTCCATTCCTGCGAACCATCTTCTGGAATTTTCTTGTCAGGTATGCCAAATCACCATCCTCACCACTTGAATCATTACTTTCTATCTTGAGGACGGGGTTCTTCTCCCTCTTGGGCTCTCTTCTTTCGCTGTCCTTCTTCTTCTTCATTTCATATGTTTTTAGATTGCCAACAAGCTCATCAATAGTGAGCTCCTGCAAGTCCTTTGCTTCTGTAATGGCGTTCACTTTGCTTTCACAAGAACTGGGCAGCACACTGAGGATTTTTCTAACCAGCTTGTTTCTTGGAATAGTTTCACCGAGGGAGTGAAGCTCATTAATGATGGAGGTGAACCGGGTATGCATATCTTGAACGGATTCATCGTCTTTTATCCTGAACAGCTCATATTCAGTTGTAAGCATGTCGATTTTGGATTGCTTAACCTGTGTTGTTCCTTCGTGAGCTTTTGGAAGGGCTTCCCAGATTTCTTTGGCTGACTGACATGCCGATATCCTGTTGTATTCATTAGGACCAATGCCACACACCAGAATTTTCTTTGCACGAAAGTTCTTCTCTATGGCATTTCTATCAACATCATTGAATTCTTTCCTTGTCTTGGGAATGGCAATAGCTCGGTCGCCAAGGTTTTTGGTAGGAATAAAGGGTCCATCACATATGACATCCCATAGCTCAAAATCTTCAACCATGATGAAGTCATGCATCCTTGTATTCCACCATCCATAGTACTGTCCATTGAGCCTAGGTGATCTGTAAGTAGACTGGCCTTCTTCGAAGTTTGGAGGAGCAGCCATGAGGATCCTTTCTAGGTGTTAACCTGATAGAAAGAACCTGCTCTGATACCAATTGATAGAATATAAGGGTCCACAAAACTCTATAAAGACCAGGTTCTCTATCAAGTTCAACAGTACACACGTGCACTACAGTAAATAAATGACAAGAGGAATTTACGTGGAAAATTCCCATCTCAACAGGATTAAAAACCACGACCTACCCTTGTAGGATTTCAACTTCACTACTGAGCAACTTTTAGATTACAACCTATGCAACCTAGGAATTAACCTCTTAATCCCTCACTAACTTGTAATACTCTATTACAAGCCACTTTGTAATAACTCTATTACAAAGATTTTACAACATGACTAACTCTAGCCAAGAATCAAACACACAGGTTTAAGGTTTACAAAAGGGTTCCTATAGAATGCTTCTAAAAAAGCTAAGTAGGAAATACAAGTGAAGAGCTATTACAAAATTACAACTCAACTAAGGACATATAATGACTTGATATGGGAACTGGTCCGTAGTTGTTTTGTTCTTTGTTCTTGAAGCACTTGAAAATTTCCTGCTGGATAGTCACGCGAGTGAGCTTGAGTGAAATCTCTAAGTGTTCAAGTCAATGAGTTTTACCTCCCTTGATTGTATATATACATGTGCGACATCACTTACAATGATGTAAGCAAGGTAGGTAAAAAGTCTTCCACAGAAAGTTGACTGCTACACTATTCCTGTACTGTAGCGTGTGTAGGCAACAACTTTCTAACTGGAGAGTTGACTTCGTACAGTCTCCTCGGGAACTGGTAGGGACCTGTTCCCTCAGCTGTTCCTTCCACTCTGAAGAGTAAAATCATATCCCACGCTGGATCCCAACCTGGAACCTTGTGATATTAAGGTCTTGTAAATGTGTAATAGATTCCTTATCTGGTTCTGGATAGTAAGTTTGTTAGATCATCAAAACATAAAGTAAAGTACTTATGACCAAAGAACTTGTAACCTATCAGGTAGTTTTAGTGGTGCCTCATCTGGAGGCAAGGGTACTTTTGGTGGAGGCCATTCTCCCACGCCGTTTCAATCAGCGCTTCACGCATCTCACAGTGCTTCAGGGAGTCATGGTCCTTATGTATCTCATTTTAGAAAGCAAGCCTATAGTGCACCATCAGCTCCCATTAGTGCGCCTCCGATCTAGAGCTATCACCCTGGTTATCCGACCCGTTCGGGTCAGCTTCAACTTCAGCAGCCATATCAGCAGGATGGCTATTTTGAGTGTGGAGGTATTGGTCATATTAGGAGGTTCTGTTTGAGATTGTTGAGTGGCATGCCACAACAGAGTTCTCGTGCCATGGTCCCGGCACCGGTTGTTTCACCGCCAGCTTATCCAGCTAGAGGCAGCTGTCAGGCAGCCAAAGGTGGATGTCAGGCCGTTTGAGGTGGAGGTCAGGCTGTTACAGGTGGAGGCCAGCCAGCTAGAGGTCGTCCTAGAGACATAGGTTAGAGTGGTGGGGCCTAACCCCGATTTTATGCTTTCCCAGCTAGACCTGAGGCCAAGTTATCTGACGCCATTATCATAGGTATTGTTCCAGTTTTCCATAAAGATGCCTCAGTTTTATTTGATCCGGACTCTACTTATTCCGACGTGTCATCCTATTGTGCTTCATATCTAGTTGTGTCTCGTGATTCTTTGATTGCTCCTGTGTATATGTCCATGCCTGTGGGAGATTCTACTATAGTATATCATGTCGATCTCTCATGTGTCATTACTATTGTGAGTCTTACGATTAGTGTAGATCTCCTACTTCTTGGTATGGTAGACTTTGATGTTATTTTGGGCATGGATTGGCTGTCACCTTATCATGCTATATTGGATTGTCATGCCAAGACGATGACCTTAGCCAAGACGGGGTTGCCTCGATTAGAGTGAGAGGGACTCCTGGCCATTCTACCGGTAGGGTTATTTCTTATGTCAAGGCTCGACGTATGGTAAAGAAGGGATGTCTAGATTATTTGGCCTACATTTGGAATTCTAGTGCGAAGGTTCCTTCCATGGATTCGGTACCAGTTATGCGTGAGTTTCTAGAGGTGTTTCCTGCAAATCTGTCGGGGATGCCACCCAACAGAGATATTCTCTTGTGTGTGATTGGCTCCGGGCACTCAGCCCATTTCTATTCCACCATATCGTA
The DNA here is from genome assembly GCF_001879085.1 of Nicotiana attenuata. Classification (NCBI taxonomy): domain Eukaryota; kingdom Viridiplantae; phylum Streptophyta; class Magnoliopsida; order Solanales; family Solanaceae; genus Nicotiana; species Nicotiana attenuata. Next base: position 185,599 of record NW_017670518.1, read on the forward strand.
TGGCCCCGCCAGAATTGAAGGAGCAGCTACAAGATTTGCTTGACAAGGGATTTATTAGACCTAGTGTCTCGACCTGGTGTGCGCCTGTGTTGTTTGTGAAGAAGAAAGATGGTTTGATGAGGATGTGTATAGAATATCTATTACACCCCATATTTTCGTACGTGAGAATATTCATAAGTCAATTGATGTAAGCTCAGAAATGAGATCGTCTTTGAAAGTACATAAATTGAGTTAATCATGTTACCTTGGAGGTTACAAATCTTTAAGATCATGAATAACAAGTACCAATAGGGTTGGAAAGCTTAGAAGCTGAACAGATAATAAGCTACGTCGAAAGTCGATAAGTTTGGAATGTTATAACATGCACTTTGGGGTGAAACTAGGGCTATTAACGTGATAATGAGGTTATGTTATGATTCATTTTAGGCTTACGATAGTCATTTATCACATTCTGAAGTCAAGTGAGTTGTGGAACAAAAGTTGGCAAAGGTCATCACAAGTTACATTCATAAATGTGCTGAAAATTAGGCCAAATGTAGCGAAGCATTTCTCCCAATATACTTGGATTTACGAGATGACAAAAAATATGAAATTGAATATCTAGGAGTCTAGTTTCTAACTCATTCAACCGTTCGTCGATATGACATCGGAGTAGAGAGATATCTGCAGTTTTGCGAGACTGCGCAGATTGTAAGTGACAAGTAGGTGTGTCACTATTGCTGTTTGAACAATATATTTCGTGTGTTATATGAGGTCTTTCTGGGGCATATTATATACCAAATTTAATGTCTTGGAGCTTCCAACACTCTTAACCATTCATTCATATGATATCCGGATAAAAAGATATAAGCGTCGAAAGATGGGCCAATGCTAGGGTGCCAAGCTAGCACCTCTTTGACTTTTCCAAAGTTGATATATATAGGTCTTAGGCCGTCTTTATCTCATTTTTCCATATAACACGACCAGAGAACATCCCTAAACATATCCATAAGCTCTCTTCTAGGGTTTCAAAGAATATTAACATCCTGGGTACGAAATCAAGTAGCGATAACATTAGAACGATCCCTACAATGTAAGTATCGCCATATCGCCTCTCTTTCTCTTTGTAGTTTGAGTTTTTGAAGGTACTTCATAGTTAAGAAAACTTCTATTTTCTGTATTTAAGCATTACTTATCAAGGAAGGTTGGTAAATTCATTTCCTAATAGTTAGAACTCACGAGACGCTGATCGGAAGCCGTGAGCTCAATTTATTCACTTTTAGTGGACTGTTTTGTAGTCCATTCGTAATGGCCTATTGTGCTGATGATTTATGGAGTTTGGAAGGATAAAAGGGTGTGGAGAAATGCCACATGTGGTAGGGTAGTAGGCTGGTCGCTCGTTGTTGCAATTTCATGCTAATTGATAACTTGTTGATTGGGGTGTGTTATGGTATATTTGGGGTTTTTGTTTTATTGAAGGTCCCGAATTGTAGTTGGGTTGTTTTTGAGTTGCTGATTGTATTGTGTTTGTATCTCACTTGTAGTAGGCTTGAGGGAGCAGTAAAATTAAGGGAAATGCTGCCCGTTTTATTTTAGAATCGAGTTATCGTTTGAGATACGTGATATACTAGCGCCATCTAAGTTGTACATGTATTCCTTTGTTATAGGGTTGGCGCGCTAGTTTTCATGAGCTTGTTGTTGATGTTGTTCTTATTGTATTGCTCTGGTTGTTGTTGTTGGTATCTGGTATTGGATGAGGACCTTGTTACAGGGGAGATTCTGCCCAAATTTACACAAACAGGCTACTAGTTTAAGTTGCGGACATAGCCTTTACTCAGCACTGATTTTCAATCTCCTTATGCTATGGTAGATTGAGTTGAGTTGTTTTAACAATTTCTTGGAAGGTATTAAAGACTCAACGGAATTAAGGTATGTTAAGGCTATCCCTTCTTTCCTTTTGGCATGATCCATAAGATACAACGAAACGAGCAAGCGCACAACATTCATAAATGATTCTATTCTTAGAAGTACTAGGGTTGCCTATGTTCTGGATTCCCTATATACGCACCACCACCTGATCAGTTGGTATACGTTGATGATTTTTCCCACAGAGACCGAGATGATATGATGGGATGCCTTAGAGGCTTGATGACGTGTGTATACATATACATACGCATGATATGACATTTATATGCACATGCATGACATTATAAGTGTCTCATGATTCACAGAGCTATTCAGACTTACAAGTTAAGTCCTTTACTCCATGTTTCTTTCATATATTTTATATACCTCTTTTCATGCCTTACATACTCGGTACTTTATTTGTACTGACGTCCCTTTTGCCTGGGGACGTGCCATTTTATGCCCGTAGGTCTCGGTAGATAGGTTGACAATCCTCCTATAGGTTATCAACGCAGCGGAAGTTATTGGTACATTCCACTTGCTCCGGAGTTACTTATCTAGTTAGTATGCTTTGGACATGTATTTATTAGTATGTGGGGCCTTGTCCCGTCCTTTACAATATTTATGTACTCTTAGAGGCTTGTAGATAAATGTCATGTATATGAAAGATTGTATGGCCTTGTCGGCCTATGTTCAATGTACGAGTGATAATTTTGGTCTTACAGGCCCGTATGTCACATGTATAAGTTTGTATTACATGTTGGGTCATCCTATGCTGAGTATTCCCTTATGTTTTATTCCGGTTATATCATGACGTCCTTTCCAGCTCATTTACCCATGATTGTATGATAAGAAAGATATGTTATGTTGGTACTCGAGTGGTTAAGGCACCGGGTGCCCGTCGTGACCCATCGGTTTGGGTCGTGACACTATCAACAGTTGAACAAAGTCACTATCAAGAACAAATATCCGTTGTTTAGGATTAATGACTTATTTGATCAGCTTCAGGGTGCCAAGTTGTTTTCGAAGATTGATTTGAGGTGGCAACTATCACTTGAAGATTAGGGCATCCGATGTCCCTAAGACAGCTTTTGGGACTCGGTACAGGCATTATGAATTCCTAGTGATGTCATTTGAGTTGACAAATGCCTCAGCAGCAATTATGGATTTGATGAACCGGGTATTCAATCCCTATTTGGATTCTTTTGTGATCGTATTCATTGATGATATTTTGATCTACTCTCGCATTCGAGAGAAGCATGAGCAGCATCTTTAGATTGTACTTCAGACTCTGAGAGATAGTCAGTTATATGATAAGTCTTCAAAGTGTGAGTTTTGGTTAGACTTAGTCACCTTTTGGGGCATGTTGTATTGGCAGGGGGCATAAAAGTGGATCCTAAGAAAATTGAGGCAGCTTAGAATTGGCCTAGACCTACTTCAGCTACAGAGATTCAGAGTTTCCTAGGTTTGGCGGGTTATTATCGCCGGTTCGTGGAAGGGGTTTCATCCATAGCAACCCCAGTGACAAGATTGACCCAGAAGGGTGCTCCGTTCAGGTGATTCGATGAGTATGAGCTGAGCTTTTAGAAGCTCAAGACTACTTTGACTACGGATCCAATGTTGGTGTTGCCTACAGATTCAAGATCTTACACAGTGTATTTTGATGTATCTCGTATTGGGCTCGGTGCAGTATTGATACAGGATGGCAGGGTGATTGAATACACATCGTGGCAGTTGAAGGTTCACGAGAAGAATTACCATGTTCATGACCTAGAGTTGGCAGCCATTGTTCATGTGTTGAAGATTTGGAGGCACTATCTCTACGATGTGTCGTGTGAGGTGTTCATGGATCATCAGAGTCTATAGTGTTTGTTCAAGAAATAGGATCTCAACTTGAGGCAGAGGAGGTGGTTGGAGCTGTTGAAAGACTATGATATCACAATTTTGTATCATCCGGGAAGGCCAATTGTTGGCTGATGACTTGAGTATAAAGGATGTGTGTATGGGTAGCCTTGAGTATATTCCAGTTGGGGAGAGGCTGCTAGCATCAGATGTTCAGGCTTTGGCCAATCATTCCTTAAGGTTAAATGTTTCGGAGCTCAGTCGTGTTCTATCTTGCACGGTCTCTTGGTCTTCTTTGTATGAGCGCATCATAGAGTGTCAGTATGATGACCCTTATTTACTTGTCCGCGAGGATGCAGTGCGGCACGGTGGTGCCAAGCAGGTTACTAGTGGAGTTGATGGGTTTTCGCGGATACAGGGTCGGATTTGTGTGCCCAATCTGGATGGTCTTCGTGAGTTGATTCTTGAAGAGGCCCATAGTTCCCGGAATTCCATTCATCCGCGTGTCGCGAAGATGTATCAAGACTTGTCATTACAGGCGGAGGAGAATGGAGAAGGATATAGTCTTATATGTAGCTCGGTGTCTAAATTGTCAGCAAGTAAAGTACGAGCATCAGAGGCGTGGTGGTTTGCTTTAGAGACTGGAGATTCCTGAGTGGAAGTGGGAGCGTATTACCATGGATTTTGTTGTTGGGATCCAACGCACTAAAAATTAGTTCGACGCAATATGGGTCATTGTGGACAGGTTGACCAAGTCGGCACATTTCATTCCAGTAGCAGATAACTATTCTTCGGAGCGGTTAGCTGAGATCTACATTCGGGAGATCGTTCGTCTTTACGTTGTGCCCGTGTCCATCATTTTTGATCGAGGTACGCAGTTCACCTTGCACTTTCGGAGGGACGTACAATGTTAGTTAGGCACACGAGTTGAGTTGAGCACAACATTTCACCCCCAAACGGATGGATAGTCCGAGCACACCATTCAGATATTGGAGGATATGCTTCTCGCTTGCGTTATGGATTTTGGGGGTTCTTGGGTTCAGTTCTTGCCACTTGCGGAGTTTGCCTATAACAACAACTACTAGTCAAGTATTCAGATAGCTCCCTATGAGGCATTATACGGGAGGCGTTGCCATTCTCCAGTTGGTTGGTTTGAGCCGGGAGAGGCTCGGTTGTTGGGTATCGATTTGGTTTAGGATACCTTGGAAATGGTCAAGATGATTCAGGATTGACTTCGCACAACTCAGTCTAGGCAGAAGAGTTATGCCAATCAGAGAGTTCGTGATCTTGCATTCATGGTTTAGGAGAGGGTATTGCTCCAGGTTTCACCCATGAAGGGTGTGATGAGGTTCGAAATAAGGTTAAGTTGAGCCCTAGGTATATCAGACCCTTTGAGATTCTCGAGAAAGTGGGTGAGGTGGTCTATAGACTAGCATTGCCACCTAGTTTATCAGCAGTCCATCTGGTGGTCCAAGTGTCCATGCTCTGGAAGTATCGCGGTGATCCATTCCATGTGTTAGATTTCAGCTCATTCCAATAGGACAAAGATTTGACTTATGAGGTGGAGTGTCACGACCCAATTTCCCCTCCGTTGGGTTTCGTGATGGCACCTAGTCTTAAGGACTAGGTAAGCCTAATAATTGCGGAATAACAACAATAAATAATAACATCTAAAATTCTTCTGAAATAAATCCCTTATACAATGAACATCTTCCCAAAAACCCGGTGGTACAAGTCATAAGCTTACAGAGTTTCGCTACCATTTCTAAACACAACCGTATGGAAATAAGTACAGCAGTGAGAATGTAAAATAGGAAGGTGACTCCGAAGCCTGCGAACGCACCAGCAGGGCTACCTTGAGTCTCCTCAGCAAGAATCCGCACAGCTACTAGAGAACAATACCTGGATCTACACAAAAAAATGTGTAGAAGTGTAGTATAAGCACACCACAGCGGTGCCCAGTAAGTATCAAGACTAACCTCGGTGGAGTAGTGACGAGGAACAGTCAAGACACCTATTGGTCAAATGAAATGAACAGGATATGATAACAAAATATCGAGATAAAGATAACGAGGTATATCAACAACGGAGAGAAATCAAAATGCAAACAGTAGGAACAATAAAGGGAGAACACGGGTAGTAATGAACGATACCAAGTAAATCAGGTAACGGAGTACATCAGATAACTAAGTAAATCAACACTGACATAACAGGAACAGAGACAAGTAAGAATGTATTCAAACAAAGAAGGCAATGCCAACTCAATCACTCACATCATGTCTAATACACAATCCCGACCATCTCAATCATCGGTTACTCATATCATAATCTCAACTTCCGAACCTTCAGCACACATGGCACCTTATGCTCCCATATTTTCCATCTCACTCTTAACAAAAGAAATCCACATGCTATACAATACATAATGTCAGTACAAATGCACTCAAGATGTTCAAGAAGTCTTATTTACCTAATATAAGTAAATTAGAAATTCTAAACTAATTAGGAAAGCCCGCGAGAAAAGATGAAGTTATTTTTAGAAATCATTCGAATAAAGAAAGTTCCATTTTCAATTAGAATGCAACGTCGAATGAATTATTACCTTTACCATGGGGATTTAATAATTTATAACTTAGTAGAAGTTCCTTTTAAGTAGAATACAACCTCAGACGTTTTAAGGAGAAATTTAGTTGAGAAACTAATTGAGTCAAAAATGTAGAAATTATTGAAGTTTCAAGTATATATATATATATATACGGCGAGGTATTGACAACACTATGGGTTCTAACACCAAGAATCACCGCAGTAAGGGAATCTAACCCGTTAAAACAATTAAATTGATAACAACAAATAAACACAGCAAACAGAAAGTGCACGGCATCACCCTTCGTGCTTTTACACTCATAGAATATCGACAGGGATCTCCCGGGATCCCGTCCCGAAGTCCCAAACGTAAGTACTTGGGGGATTTCTCAGTATCCTCAGTATATGAGCTAGGGATCTCTTGGTATCCCGAGGGGATCTCTTGGTATCCCGAGGTTCTCTGGGTATCCTCAATATATGTGCTAGGGATCATTTGGTATCCCGAGGATCTCTTTGTATCCTCAATATATGTACTGGGGATCTCTTGGTATACCCAATATATGTGCTGGGGATCTCTTGGTATCCCGAGGATCTCTTGGTATCCTCAATGTATGTGCTGGGGATCTCTTGGTATCCCGAGGATCTTGGTATCCTCAATATATGTGTTGGGGATCTCTTGGTATCCCGACCCAACAATATGAACAATAACATTCCGACAAGGGAATTAACAATATGAACAATAACATACCGGTAAGGGAATCAACAATATTAATAAAATACATCCCGACAAGGGAATCAACAGTATGAACAACAACATCCCGGCAAGGAAATCAACAATATAAACAATACATCCCGGCAAGGGAATCAACAACAATCCAATCACAAGGAAGTTTCCACCACCAAGAGTATGATTGCATAGCATCGAGAGGATCACGGAGAAACTATGAAGCACAATAACCTTAGCAAAAAGTAAAAAGAACAGCTAATTCAATTAAGGAAATTAAGGCCAAGTAACAGGTAAGAGTTAGAGGAAGGCTAACAACATCGTATGGAGCATATAGAGGTAATTATGCAATTAGATAACTCAACCATAACAGAATACTTCCCATATGATGAACATAAGGACCTGAGAACCCTAAAGGCAATTTTCCCACAAATAAGTCCGAGCACACACTCGTCACCTCGCGTGCACTGACTACAATTAGCATGGAAGACTCAAATCCTAAGGGGAAGTCCCCCACACAAGGTTAGGGAAGATATTTACCTCGAACCGGCTCAAAAATCAACCCGAAGCCACGTCCTTGCCACGAGTACTTGACTCCAAATGGCCCACATCTATTCAATTCAATTGCATAATGTAAATAACACTTCAAGTAACTGATTCTACAATTATATTCTAAGCTAATACGCGAAATTAGGTAAAATGACCAAAATGCCCCTCTTGCCCACGTCTCGGAATCAGGTAAAATTTACATTTTTAGAATCCTCATACTCTCACGAGTCTATAAATATCAAGAACACTGAAATCGGAGTTCAATTGGCCCCTCAAATACCCATTTTAAGGTCTCTTAATCTAAAGCCCTAATTACCCATTTTGTACTGATTTTTCCCTAATGTTTCACTACTAATTCGACCTTTAATCACATATAAACGAGTTATGAAGTCAAGAATATTACCTCCAGGTGATTCCTCTCCGGTTTCCTCAAAAATCTCCCTCAAAGCTTCAATGCCGTTCAAAAATGGAGGAAAAATGAAGAAGGGTCGCGGATTGGCTATTTAAATGCTGCCCAGCTTTTTACAAAATTCTTCAGTGCGGTTCGCGATCCATCACACGCGTTCGCATAGCACTGGCTCTCCTCCCTCTATGCGATCGCGTACACCCAACCGCGTTTGCACAGAGTAGCCAATCACCCCCTGCCACACGCGCCCACACTGTGCGTTTGCGTACAACCTCAGGCGACCGCATTGCTTTGACTCCTCTTACTTCGCGATCGCGGACCAATCCTGGCGATCTCATAGCAAAAATTCTGCCGCCTTACCAACAAACCTATGCGATCGCAGCCCCACTATTGAGATTTCATATAAGGAAACCGGACTTAAGAAATACAGCAGCAACAATAGTTCTTTTAAGGCCAAACACCCTCCGTTAACAACCCGAAACACACCCGAGGCCCCCGGGACCTCAACCAAACATGAAAACCAATCCTAAAACATCATTCAAACTTGTTCCAACCTTCAGAACACCCAAAACAACATCAAAACACCAATTTTTCTCGGATTCAAGCCTAAGAATTCCAAAAGTTCTCAAATCACGCTTTCGATAAGAAAGTCTATCAAACCTCGTCCGAATGACCTAAAATTTTGCACACACGTTACATTCAACATTATGGAGCTACTCCAACTTCCGGAATTTCATTCCGACCCTCGGATCAAAATCTCACTATCGAACCGGAACCTTCAAAAATTCAACTTTTGGCATTTCAAGCCTAAATTAGCTACAGACCTCCAAAACACAATCCGAATATACTCCTAAACCCGAAATCACCCAACGGAGCTAACAGAACCATCGGAATTTCATTCCGAGGCCGTCTTCACTCTGTTCCGACTACGGTCAAATTTTCAAAACTTAAGCCCTCATTTAGGGACTAAGTGTCCCAAAACCCTCCGAAACTTCAAATAATTCCTCTCGGCAACTCACAATAGCAAAAACCAACACGGGGAAAAATAGTTAATAGGGGATCGGGGCGTTAATTCTTAAAACGACCGGCCGGGTCGTTACATGGAGCCGTGGGTCATTTTAGCCCGGCAGGTCCAGAAGTTGAGGTCTAAGAGTTATCCTTCAGTTCAAGTGCAGTGGATAGGTCATCCGATTGAGGCAGCCACGTGGAAGTTTGATTTGGACATGCGGAGTAGATATCCACACCTTTTCACTAGTTCAGGTAACTTTCTATATCCGTTCGAGGACGAACGTTTGTTTTGGAGGTGGAGAATGTGATGACCTGATAGGTCGTTTATAGTTTATCCTTCATGTTTATGCTCCGAGACCTCGTCTAGCTCCGCTTAGCCTTCCTCGATTCGCATATGCAGTCCGTGCCTTTTTCTGAAAAATTTGAAGACAATGTGAAACTTAGCCTTAAAAATGATTTGAATTGAATATAGTCAACATTTAGTGTAAATGGACCCAGATCAGTGTTTTGACGGTCCTGGTGGGTCCGTATCGTGATTTGGGACTTGGGCATTTGCCCAGAATCGAATTCGGAAGTCCCTAACTTGATTTAACATGATTGGTTAAAAACTAGTAATTTGAAGGTTTAAGGAATTCCTAAGTTTGACTGTAGGTTGACTTTGTTGATACCGGGTTTGGATTTCGGTTTCGGAACTTGGTATAGGTTCATTTAACTATTTTTGACTTGTCTGCAAAATTTGGTGCAAAACGGAGAGTATTTGTCGTGATTCGGACGTCCGGTTGTAAATTTGCATGTTATTGATTTTCTTTGAAAATATCATTCTTTTGATGTCCCATTCGTAGTTCTAGGTGTTATTTTGGTGTTTTAGTCGCGCGAGCGAGTTTGTATGATGTTATTATGATTGTGTACATGTTTGGTTTGGAGCCCGAGGGGCTAGGGTGAGTTTGAAATAGGCTACGGGTGATTTTTTGACTTAGGCAATTGCTGGTTTCTGATGTTTCTGATATCTGGTGCATTGTGCCTCCCGATTGCGAAGCCACTCTCGCGATCGCGAAGGAGAACTTGGGGCTGGGGTGGTTTTCTTCTACATGAACGGAGGTAAACGGTCGCGAACGCGAAGCATTTGGGGGCTTGCCTTTCGTGAACGCGACCACCCTCTCGCGAACGCAGAGGGTTATGGGATTCTTGGGGGAGTCGGCCAGTAACTCTATGTGAACGTGAGCACAGGCTCGCGAACGCGAAGGCCTGGGGAACATGCCATCGCAAACGCGTAGCGTTGCTTCGTGAACTCAAAGGCCACTTGGGCCGCTGCATATCGCGATTGCGTCAGGCCTTTCGCGAACTCGAAAAGGCCTGACAGCCAATGACCTAAATGTCCCAAGGACGGGATTTTCTTCATTTTCACCATATTCATATTAGAGCTTGTCCTAGAGGCAATTTTGAAGAGAAATTTCATCACCACTTCGTATGTTAGATATCCTAACTCCTTTTCTTCCATTTCCATCAACACCCATTGATTTCTTATCTTAATTTATGCTCTTTCACGGTAGAAAATTAGGGATTTGGGTAGAATTCAGGGTTTTTTTAAATTGAGATTTAGACCTCAAATTGATGTCAGATTTTAAAACTAATCATATAACCGGGCTCGGGGGTGAATCGGTAATTGAGTTTTAGTACGAATCTCGAGTTTTGACCAAGCAGACCCGAGGTTGACTTTTGTCGACTTTTTGGAAAAAGTGTAAAGATATTCGCTTTATCTATTGAAATTGATTTCCCTAGCATTGTTTGATGATATTAAGTTGATTTTGGTTAGCGATTGGTTTGGAGGCGGATTTTAGAGGAAAGGCCCTGGTTGAGCTTTGATTTGATTGCGGAGCGAGGTAAGTGTTGCGTCTAACCTTGATTTGAGGGAATTAGGAACCCTTGAACTATATGTTATGTGAATTATGTGTGTTATAATGTGTATGCAAGGTGACGAGTGTATATACAACGTCAAAATAATTGTTTCTATGATTTCTCGTATTTCATGAATTTTCTTATTCCATGTCTTAACTGTTACATGCTTTAATTTCTTTCTATGCCAAAACTTGTTACTTGTCATTAATTATTCTTGTATTGAAATGTTCGTTTCTTTCATGACTCCATGATTAATATCTACTTGCCTTACTTTTCTTACTTGTACACATTAACTGTCATATATTTGGCTTATCTTGTTGCTTTTGTAATAATTGTAGCATTCCTTGATTTTGTACGGGGTTCCTTTATTGCTTTACTTTCATATTCTTTAAATCGTAGAGATTCTTGTGAATTGAGTTGTTGGATTGATTACATTTATTGAAATTATTTATGAATTGGGCTGCATGCCGCAATGGTTGTGATATGGTGGAATAAGGGAGGACTTTGATACTGATACGGTGGGATCGGGTTGCGCGCCGCAACGGATTTTATATATGATTATGATATTGATATGATGAAATAAGGGAGGATTTTGATATTGATACGGTGGGATCCGGTTGCACGCCACAATGAATTTTATATGTGATTTTGATATTGATGTGGTGAAATAAGGGAGGATTGTGCTTGTATGTTGGATCGGGTTGCGCACCGCAACAGATTGTGTGTGTTATATTCATTGTTGTTGTTGAGTTGATTTCCATTGTTGTTACATGAAAGTATGAGATTGGTTATCCGGGTTCTCTAATTACAAGAATTGAGTTCGTTTTCATAAGTTAACTGCCTTACTTTTCCTGTTTTTCCTTTTCTATTATTATTATTATACTCTGTACAAGTTATTGGAAGTCACTCGCCTTAGCTTCATCACTACTTTGTCGAGGTTAGGCTCGGCACTTACAGAGTACATGGAGTTAGTTGTAATCATACTACACTCTGCAGTTCTTGTGTAGATTTTAGAGTCGGTCCTAGTGGCGGTCAGTAGATTGCTTGGATCCGGTGCTTAACGGAGACTTGAGGTACAACTACACGACGTTTGCAGCCCTGAAGTCCCATTCTAAATTACTCTAGCTATTTATTTCATTTCATGCAATTATGCTTCATTCAGACTTTTATTTGTAATACTCTAGTCACTCTTGTACTTGTGACACCAGTTCTAGGATTGTATCTGGATATCATCATTTTTTAGTTTATACAGTTTATTCAGTTTGTTGGCTTTCATTTAAATAGAATTGTTAAAAATGGCTAATGACTATATCCAACGTTGGCTTGCCTAGCAAGTGAAATGTTAGGCGCCATCACGGTCACGAGGGTAGGAATTCCGGGTCGTGACATTGTCCTTCGCGTTCGCGACATGGGCATCGCGTTCGTGTAGGAGGATGGAATGTTGAGGGCACGCTAAATCTAAGCCTTCACGTCCAGGGTGGCTTATCGCATTCTTGTGGTTCTGGGGGAGTCTGTGCATCGCATTCGCAGGATGAGGACCGCATTCGCATAGTGTATTCTTTTGGGGCAATGTAAGTTTGTACTTCGTGAGCACAAGGCTTGAACCGCATTCGCGAAGGGTATAACTGGGCAGAGTTATAAGTTATCATTTTTTGGACTTTGAGCTCATTTTATTATATTTTGAGATTGGGAGCTCGGATTGAGGCTATTTTGAGGCGATTTTCACCACTTGGATTGTGTGAGTGTTCTTGACTCAGATTTGATTATTATTTGTGATTCTATCTTTGATTTTAGCATTTGATTGGTGAATCTAATAGAGAAATTGGGGGTTTTAGAAAAAAATTTCTAAAGTAAAAATGGAGATTTGAACCCCAATTTAGAGATGATTTTGGATAAAACTTGTATATTTTGACTCGCATTCCAACGGATAGTCGGGTTTTGTTATTTTTGTCAGATTTCAAAAAGCGAGCCCCGTTTGACTTTTTGCTAATTGATAAAGATTTGAGCTTTATTACTTGGAATCAACTCCTATAACTTTGTTTGATGTTATTGAGCTATTCTTTGTTGTATTCGAGCCGTTCAGGGGCCCATTCACGTAGGAAGGCATTATAGAGTATTTATTTGGCTTGTTTGAAGTAAGTATCTTGCCTAACCTTGTGTGAGAGAAATACCCCTTAGGATTTGGCGTTAATTATTTATTCGTGTTATGTAAAAAGCGACATGTATACGAGGTGACGAGCGTGTACATGGATACTATGTGTGGCTTATGACCAGATTAGACTTTAGGGTATTAATATCAATTAATTTGAGAATGTGCTTTATATGGAGCATGCTTAATCACTTTGTAACTACATGAACATGATCGCTAAAATTTAATTAGTTGTAGTCATGCTTTATATGTTGAACACCCATCCGTATTTTTATTATTATCATGTCCTGTACGCCTTGTTGATAAATTGTGAGCTTATATCTTTGATGAAAATTTGGCATTATTATTTTCTGATAATTATGGCACATTTGGACTTGTTGGACGAATTGATTAGGTGTTGGCACGAGGTTGTTGTCGTGCGATTGTGATTATTGTTGTGCGCATGGGGCAAAATAAAGGTGGCATTTTCTCAGGTTGCTCATGTGGCAAAATAAGGATAGTGATATGCACATGTGGCAAAATAAGGATGGCATTTATTATTATTTGCATATGCGGCGAACTAAGGGTGACCTTATTAATGATATTATGTAATGATTTGAGGGTAATTCTCTTGATGATGTTATGTGTCGAAACAACGATTATGTTTTGATCATATACATATTTTCTTAAAACTCCGTCATGCATTTAATGAGTTATTAGTTGAATTTGATATGCTATCATATTGTTATCACATATTCAAACGAGACTGTTGATATTATTTTTCGTTATATATTCTGTTACTAGTTATTGATATATTATATAGGTTATTTAACTAGTGAGTATCTTATGACTTGAACCTCGTCACTACTTCATCTAGGTTAGTGCTTCACTTCTGTATATTTTTATGTAGTTCCAGGTGTTGGAGGCAGCGGATCTAGGGAATGAGTGCTTACACTGGTCGAGGGGATTCAAGGTAGAGCTGCATGACCGTCGCAGTCCCTTGGAATCACATCCTTACATTGATACTGTCATTTTTCATAACCGAACAGATTGTATTTTGGGACATCCTTATGTATTCAGTTAGAGCTCAGAAATCATAAAAAATCAGCCCAAACAGAGATAATATAATGTATCAACAAGAGATAAGAAGAGACTGAGATATGATACGCAAGTAAAACCATGACTAAGTACAAGACAACAATTAGCAAGTAATTCAACCAGTACACAACCTCTGCGGGTCCCAACAGTGTCAATACATAGCCAAAACATGATTTGCAGTCAAATTTCTATAACACAGGGATAGCATTTAGCTGACAACAAGTTATTCAACTTTACGGTTCCATGGAATGGACCAAGTCACAATTGCTACACCCGTCACCTAGCATGTGCATCACCTCCAAACCAATCACATAACTCATAATCCGAGGTTTCATACCCTCAGAACCTGATTTAGAACTGTTAGTTACCTCAGTCCGAGCAAAACTCTACTCCACACGCATTTGCCTCGCAAATCGGCCTCCAAATGTCCCAAATGTAGCCACAAGCAGTACAATATAATCAATACGGGCTAAAGGAATCAATTCCACAAGAAAATACGAAATTATAAGACAATATCCGAAATTGGCCAAAAGCCGGCCCCTGTGCCTACGTCTCGAAATCCAACAAAAGTCACAAAACCCGAAAACCCATTCACTCAAGAGTCTAGTCATGCCAAATTCATCAAAATCCGATACCAAATGGCCATTCAAATACCCAAAATCAACTCTCTAAATCCCTAGCCTCAAACCCCCAAATTACACCTCAGAAAACACCAACTAGTTGGGAAAATCGTTGGGGAAACATAATTATTGAAGAAAAATGAACACAAGGAACTTATCTCAAGAATCCCCTTGAAAACCCCCTCAAAAATCCCCAAAATCCGAACTCAAAATGTTAGAAATTGTGAAGAATCCCGGAACCCTCGTATATATATGTTCTGCCCAGTAAGCCACACCTCGGTCCAAAAATCCGCTTCTGCGGTCCCCCTTTTGCAATGGAAAGTCCGCTTCTGTGGAAATCACTTAACCCAGCTACCTCCGCTTCTACGACACCTGACCCGCATCTGAGGCCTCGCAGGTGCAGGAGAACCTTCGCACCTGTGACCCCTGCTCCTCTTTTCCTTGGCCGCTTCTACAACTTGCTTCCCGCTTCTGCGAGCTCTCACCTGCGGTGCCCACTGCGCAGGTGCGATTGCACCAGCAGGAACAAAAACTTCAGCTGCTTTTAATCTTAACTTCCAAGTCCGTTAACCACCCGAAATCGACCAGAGGCCCCCGGGACCTCAACCAAACGTACCATCAAGTCCCAAAACATCATACGAAATTAGTCGAATCCTCAAACCACCTCAAACAACATCAAAAATACGAATCGCACATAGATTCAAGCCTAATGAACTTTGATATTTCCAAATTCTACAAATGACGTCGAAACATATCAAATCACGTCCGATTTATTTGAAATTTTGCACACAAGTCACAAATGACACCGCGAACCTACCCCAACTTCCAGAATCAGAATCCAACCCCGATATCAAAAAGTCCACTCCCGGTCAAACTTCTCAAAATTTCAACTTTCGCTATTCAAGCCTAATTCCACTACGGACCTCCAAATCACAATCCAAACACGATCCTAGGTCAAAAATCACCCAACGGAGCTAACGGAACCATCAAAAATCAATCCCGGGGTCGTTTACACATAAGCCAACATCCGGTCAACTTTTCCAACTAAAGCTTTCAATTATGAGACTAATTGTCTTAATTCACTCTGAAATCTCTCCGGACCCGAACCAACCAACCCGATAATTCATATAATAGCTGCAGAGTACAAAAAGAGCAGAAAATGGGGGAACGAGGCTATAACTTTCGAAACGACCGGCCGGGTCATTACTTCCTCCCCCTCTTAAACAAACGTTCGTCCTCGAACGGGTCCAGAAAATATCTGGAGTCACAAATAGGTGTGGATATCTGCTCTGTATCTCCTTCTCGGTCTCCCAAGTAGCCTCCTCCACAGGCTGCAGTCTCCACTATACCTTCACTAAAGCTATATCCTTTGGCCTCAACTTTCAAACATGCCGATCCAAAATGGCCACCGGCTCCACATCATAACTCAAATCACCATCCAACTGAACTGTGTTGAAATCCAAAACATGAGACGGATCGCCGATATACTTCCGGAGCATAGAAACATGAAATACTAGATGCACAACTCGACAAACTAGGTGGCAAGGCAAGCTTGTAAGCCACCTCCCCAATCCTCTGAAGTACCTCAAACAGACTAATAAACCGAGGGCTCAATTTGCCCTTCTTTACAGACCTCATAACACCTTTCATGGGTGAAACCTTCAGCAATACCTTCTCCCTAACCATGTATGGAACATCACATACCTTCCTGTCGGTATAACTCTTCTATCTAGACAGTATCGTGCGAAGCCGCTCCTGAATCAATTTAACCTTGTCCAAAGCATCCTGAACCAAATCAGTACCAAATAGCCTAGCCTCGCCCTACTCACACCAACCCACCGAAGATATAAATCGCCTTTCATATAAGGCCTCATACGGAGCCATCTGAATGCTTGACTGATTGTTGTTATTGTAAAAAAACTCCGCGAGCGGCAAAAACTGGTCCCATAAACCCCTGAAATCAATGACACAAGCGCGTAACATGTCCTCCAATATCTAAATAATGCGCTCGCACTGTCTGTCTATTTGAGGGTGAAATGTTGTACTCAACTCAACCTGAGTGCCTAACTCTCGCTGCACGGCTATCCAAAACTGCGATGTAAACTATGTGCCTCTATCTGAAATGAAGGAAACTGACACACCGTGAAGGCGAAAAATCTCTAGGATGTAAATCTCAGCCAACCACTCTGAAGAATTAGTAGTACCAACTGGAATAAAGTGCGCGGACTTGGTCAGGCGATCCACAATCACCAAAATAGCATTGAACTTCCTCGAAGTCCGTGGGAGCCCAACTACGAAATTCATGGTGATGCGCTACCACTTCCACTCTGGGATCTCTATCCTCTGAAGCAATCCACCCGGTCTCTAATGCTCATACTTTACCTGCTGACAGTTAAGATACCGAGATACAAACCTAACTATGTCCTTCTTCATTCTCCTCCACCAGTAATGGTGCCTCAGGTTCTGGTAAATCTTCGTGGCACCCGGATGAATGGAATACCGTGAACTGTGGGCCTCCTCAAGAATCAACTCACACAGCCCATCCACATTGGACACATATCTGGCCCTGCATCTTCAACACCCCATCATCTCCAATAATCACATCTCTGGCATCACTGTGCCGAACCTTGTCCTTGAGGATAAGCAAATGAGGATCATCATACTAGCGCTCTCTGGTGCGATCACATACAGATCGAGAAACCACACAGGCTAGAAACCTACTGGGTTCAGAAACATCTAATCTCACGATATGGTTGGCCAAGTCCTGAACATCAACTGCAAGAGGTCTCTCACCAACAGGAATGAATGCAAGACTACCCATACTCACTGCTTTCCTACTCAAGGCATCGGCCACCACATTGACCTTCCCCGGATGATATAGGATAGTAATATCACAGTCCTTTAGAAACTCCAACCATCTCCGCTGCCTCAAATTTAGATCCTTCTATTTGAACAAGTGCTGGAGGTCCGATGATCTATAAATACCTCACAAGACATACCATAGAGATAGTGCCTCCAAATCTTCAATGCATGAACAATGGCAGCCAACTCCAAATCATGGACAGGGTAGTTCTTCTCATGAGGCTTCAAATGGCGCGAAGCATAAGAAATCACTCTACCCTCCTGCATCAAAACACACCCGATACCAATCCTAGAACTGGAGCTGTTGTCAAACTAGTCTTGAGCTTTTGAAAGCTCTCCTCACACTCATCCGACCACCTGAAAGGAGCACCCTTTTGGGTCAATTTTGTCAAGGGTGATGCAATAGACGAGAAACCCTGCACGAAGCGACGATAATAACCAGCCAACCCTAGAAAGCTTTGAATCTCTGTAGCCGAGGACGGTCTAGCCCAACTTTAAACCGCCTCTATCTTCTTCGGATCCACCTAAATCCCCTCACTGGACACCACATGCCCCAAGAATGCTACTGAACAGATCCAAAACTCACACTTGGAGAAATTAGCATAAAGTTTCTTCTCCCTCAACCGCTGCAACACAATCCTCAAATGTCGGGCATGCTCCTCCTGGCTACGAGAGTACACTATGATATCATCAATGAATACAATGATAAATGAGTCGAGATAAGGCTGAAATACACTGTTCATCAGATGCATGAACGTTGCTGGGGTGTTGGTCAGCCCAAAAGACATCACAAGGAACTCTTAATGACCACAACGGGTCCTGAAAGCTGTCTTAAGAATATCCGAGTCCCGAATCTTCAGCTGCTGATACCCAGAACTTAAATCAATCT
Source organism: Nicotiana attenuata (assembly GCF_001879085.1). NCBI lineage: Eukaryota > Viridiplantae > Streptophyta > Magnoliopsida > Solanales > Solanaceae > Nicotiana > Nicotiana attenuata. The sequence goes on from NW_017670518.1 coordinate 204,088, forward strand.
TGGAGAACACCCTCGCTCCCTGAAGCTGGTCAAATAGATCATCAATACGCGGCAAATGATACTTGTTCTTGATAGTGACTTTGTTCAACAGCTTATATCAATGCACATTCTCATAGTACCATCCTTCTTCTTCACTAACACAACAAGTGCACCCCAAGGTGACACACTAGGCCTAATAAACCCCTTATCAATGAGTTCCTGAAGCTGCTCCTTCAACTCAGCTGGTGTCTTACAGTACACAGGAACAGAAATGGGCTGAGTGCCCGGCACCAAGTCAATACCAAAGTCAATATGCTTGTCGGGCACCATGCCCGGCAGGTTTGCAGGAAACACATCTGGAAAATCTCGTACCATTGGAACATAATCAATAGTAGGGGTCTCTACACTAACATCCCTCACAAAGGCCAAATAAGATAGACAACCCTTCCCAACCATCCACTAGGCCTTCAAGTATGAAATCACTCTACTAGGATCATAATCTAGAGAACCTTGCCACTTAATCGGTGGCAACCCAGGCATCGCCAACGTCACGGTCTTAGCACGACAATCCAGAACAGCATGATATGGAGACAACCAGTCCATACCCAAGATCACATTGAAATCAACCATACTAAGCAACAAGAGATCAATTCTGGTATCCAATTGCCATATAGTCACTACACACGACTACTACACACGGTCCATAATAATAGTCGCCCACCGGCATAGATACATGAACAGATGAAGCTAATGACTCACGAGGCATATCCAGATAATGAGAAAAAATACGATGATACATATGAATAGGTGGAACCAGGGTCAAATATTACAAAAGCATTTTGTGACATACTGAGAAAATACCTATGATCATTGTGTCTGAAGCAATAGCATCTGTTCTGGCAGAGAATGCATAGAAATGGGCCTGGCCGCCACTTGATCGGCCTTCCCCTCTAGGGAGACCCCTAGCTGACTGAGCTCCACCCCGATCTGGCTGAGCAGGTGGTGAAGTATCTGGTGCTGAAGTGGTAGGCTGGCTCCTCTGCTAAGCTGGACCTCCCAATAGGCGGGGACACTGCCTCTTGATATGGACATACTCTCCACACTCGTAGCAACTCCCCGATTCTAGTGGAAGGTACTGAATAGAGCCCCGAGAACCAAGATAACTAGTAGAAGGGCTTGGCATAGATGACCCCTGAACCGATGGAGCATGGGACGAACTCTGTGCTGGTAGGGCACTGAGAGATGACTGGCCCTGATGGGAACTGTGTGAACCATGGCTTGATAATGCACCACGGTGAACTGGATGAGCCGTCTGAGCATGCCTCTAAGGATGACCCCTGTAGTGGTAGAACTGACCTCCAGAAAGAACACCACTAAAACCACCTGATCCACGAGGCCTCTTGGCCTCCCTCTCAACCCGCTCCTAGCTGCGGACCATCTCTATCTGCCGAGCAATATCGATAACCTCATCAAAAGTAGCACCAGAAACCCTCTCCCTAGTCATAAGCAACCGCAGTTGATATGTGAGGCCATCAATGAACCTCCTGATCCTCTCCCTGTCTGTGGGAACCATCCAAACTGCATGACGGGCCAACTCAGAAAACCTTATATCCTACTGCATCACGGACATGTCATCCTAACGAAGCTGCTCAAACTTCCTACGCAGCTCCTCTCTGCAGGACTAAGGCACGAAATTCTCCAAAAAGAGAACGGAGAACTCCTGCCATGTAAGTGATGATGCACCAACCGGCTTACGCCTTTCATAAGCCTCCCACCAACTAAAGACATCCCCAGAGAACTGAAAAGTAGTAAATGAGACCCCATCGATCTCCAAAACACCTGTTGTACGGAGAATCCTCTAACACTTGTCCAAGAAGCCATGGGCATCCTCCGCCTCTGTACCACTGAAAGATGGAGGCTGGAGTCTCCCAAACCTCTCCAATCTCTGCTGCTCATCATTAGACATAACAGGAACCACATGGGCCTGAGCAGCTACAACCGGCTGGGCTGGTAGTGCCCCCAGTGTCTTGAGTCCCTGCATAACCTGCTCTTGTGCACAGGCGGTGGGAGTCTGAGTACCTCTCCCAGCCTAAGAAGTGGCTGCTGCAGCCAGACCAGAGACCACTTGAGGAAGACTGGTGCACATGATCAGAATCTGAGCTAAGGCCTCCTAAAGGCCTTGAATCATGATGGGCACAGCTGGTGCCTGAGCTGGCCCCACTGGCTCAACTGTATCTGGTACCTGCTCTTGAGATGGAGCGACTGCTGGGTCTGCAGGCATACCAGTTGCGCCTCTGCCCGCAGCCTATACCGCGACCTCAACCACTCGTGGCCCTAGCTGGTGGTTGTCCATCCTATCCAGTAGTACATGTACTCAACATTTGTGAGAGAATAGAGTAACAGATGTTTAGTTACTAGAATCAACAAATTTGCACGACAAGAATTCAAGAATGTGAAGTTTCCTAAGGGTTCGGCAGCCTCTCGAAGATAAGTACAGAAGTCTCCGTACCGATACGCAAGATTCTACTAAACCTGCTCATGACTCGTGAGACCTATGTAACCTAGGCTGTGATACTAACTTGTTACAACCCAAATCCTAACCTGTCGTGATGACGCCTACATGGTACTAGGCAAGCCGACATTTCCAAAATACTTCCAACATTCAACTGAAAATGAATCAATTAATTTTAAATAACCAAAGTTTTCTTAAAACGGGGTAAAAACCCAAAACAAAAATGCGGAAAACAACTCTGAAATCGGGGTGTCACTGAGCTCATGAGCATTTATACATCACCAGTCTAGAAAAGAAATGGCTACGAAAGTCTTGATCAAAATACAAATAAAGAAAAGATAAGGAAGGAGAAACAAGGATTGCGAAACGTCGGGCAACTACCTCGTAATCTCCAAAGATCAACCGCGCAGGAAATCAACGCCCACCGTGTCCGGAAACACCTGGATCTACGCACGAAGTGCAAGGTGTAGCGTAAGTACAACCAACTCAGTAAGTGACAATACTAAATGAAGAACTGAAAGATAGTGACGAGCTACACAGTTATAATTCAATTTCAGTAGTCTCAACAAGTAAAATAGGCATGCTTTCATATCTATCAATTTAAGTTAAATCAGTTTATACATGCCAAGTTCAAGTAAAATCGGATAAAATATCTCTCGGAAGATTTCAAAACAGTTGTATATGGCAACTATGTGCAACAACAATGAAAGCAAATACAGCCTCTCGGGGCAACAGTGATTTAGTCTTTCTCAATAGCTCATCACTCGGCACTCAGACTTCAACACTCGCACTCAATAGGTACCTGCGCTCACTGGGTGTTTAGACTCCAGAGGAGCTCCTTCAGCCTAAGCGCTATATCGCTGCGGCATGCAGCCCGATCCCATAATATGTGTATATATATATTTATATATAGCCATAAGGCCCGTTGCGGTGTGCAACCTGATCCATATTATACAACCCTAAGGCTCGTTGGGGCGTGCAACCCGATCCATATACATACTGCCCTAAGGCTCGTTGCGGCATACAACCCGATCCATATATATACATATAGCTCACAGCTCGACACTCAGGCCCTAACTCAGTCACCAACCTCTCCAGTCTCTCGGGCTCTCAGAAATCATAAAAAATCAGCACAAATAGAGATAATATAATATATCCACAAGAAACAAGAAGAGACTGAGATATGATATGCAAGTAAAGCCGTGACTGAGTACAAGACAATAATTAGCAAATAGTTCAACCAATACACGACCTCTACGGGTCCCAACATTGTTGAAACATAGCCTAAACATGATTTCTAACATGATTTGCAGTCAAATTTCAATACCACGGGGAGAGCATTTAGCTGACAACAAGTTATTCAACTTTACAGTTCTATCGAATGGACCAAGTCACAATTCCTACGGTGCACGCCCACACGCCCGTCACCTAACATGTGCGTCACCTACAACCAATCACATAACTCATAATTCGGGGTTTCATACCCTCAGAACCAGATTTAGAACTGTTACTTACCTCAATCCGAGCAAAACTCTACTCCAAAATGCCTTTGCCTCGCGAATCATCCTCCAAATATCCCGAATCTAGCGACAAGCAGTACAATACAATCAATACGGGCTAAAGGAATCAATTTCACAAGAAAATATAAAATTATAAGCCAAAATCCGAAATTGGCCAAAAGCCGACCCCCGAGCCCACGTTTGAAAATCCAACCAAAGTCACAAAACCCAAAAGCACATTCACTCACGAGTCCGGTCATACCAAATTCATCAAAATATGACACCAAATGTCCATTCAAATCCCCAAAATCAACTCTCTAAATTCCTAGCCTCAAATCCCCAAATTACACCTCAAAAACACACAAACTAGGTGGGAATATCAGTGGGGAAACATAATTATTGAAGAAAAATGAACACAAGGAACTTACCTCAAGAATCCCCTTGAAAGCCCTCTAAAAAATTACCAGATTCCGAGGTCAAAATGTTTAAAATGGTGAAGAATCTCGGAACCCACGTATATATATGTTCTGCCTAGTTAAACCACACCTACGATCCAAAAATCCGATTCTCGGTCCCGCTTTTGCGGTGGAAAGTCCGCTTCTGTGGAAATCGCTTAACCCAGTTACTTCCGCTTCTGCGACACCTGACCCGCATCTGCGGCCTCGCAGGTGCGGGAGAACCTTTCCACCTACGACCCCTGCTCCTCTCTTCCTTGGCCGCTTCTGCGGCTTCCTTCCCGATTCTGCGGGTTCACACCTGCGGTGCCCACTATGCAGGTGAGGTTACACCAGCAGGAACAAAAACTTCAGTTGTTTCTCAACTTAACTTCCAAGTCCGTTAACCACCCGAAATCGACCCGAGGCCCCCGGGACCTCAACCAAACGTATCATCAAGTCCCAAAACATCATACGAACATAGTCGAATCCTCAAACCACCTCAAACAACATCAAAAACACGAATCACACATAGATTCAAGCCTAATGAACTTTGAAATTTCCGAATTCTACAAACGACGTCGAAACCAATCAAATCACGTCCGATTGACCTAAAATTTTGCACACAAGTCACAAATGACACCACGAACCTACCCCAACTTCCGGAATCGAAATCCGACCCCGATATCAAAAAGTCCACTCCCGGTCAAACTTCTCAAAATTTCAACTTTCGCCATTTCAAGCCTAACTCCATAGGGACCTCCAATCCGGACACGCTCCTAAGACTAAAATCACCCAACGGAGCTAACAGAACCATCAAAAATCAATTCTGGGATTATTTACACATAAGTCAATATCCGATCAATTTTTCCAACTTAAGCTTTCAATTATGAGACTAAGTGCCTCAATTCACTCTGAAATCTCTCCGGACCCGAACCAACCAACCCGGTAAGTCATATAACAGCTGTAGAGTATAAAAAGAGGAGAAAATGGAGAAAGTCGTTACACTTAGTATATCATATTTTATTAATTTTATATTATTAGGTGATAGGCTTACCTAGTGTTAGAGATTAGGTATCATCACAACTCCTATGGTGGGATTTGGGTCGTTACAAACCTCCAAGACAACAAAATAATGCAGCAAATCCATATATCTAACATTTTATACTCATATCATACGTTTCTTAAACATGCACAAGAGCACTACAGGAGTTTGCATGGATGACATCACCAACATAAAGGCAAATAATGATTATATCATTTTAGTTTCTTCCTCACGTAAATTGTACGCTCATTTTACTCTTCGAGTACTTATTGTTGAAAGTACCTTTAAATTTTATTATACTTTGCCCAAGGAGTCTTCTTCAACCGTACAAGGAACTTATACAACTTTGTCTCTTTGCCTATCACCAAGAAACCTTTTGATTGAGTTACTTACACATCTTATTGCAACTCCCATTCAGGAATGTTTACATGACATCAAACTGATAATTGTGCAGCTAAAGCCAAAATTGTCCCCACAGTTTCAAAGCGAGCTATTGGAGAAAGGTTTCTTTGAAGTCAAAAGTCAAAACCATATTGTTAAGCATATTCTTTGACCTAAGCCAAGCTTTGTGCCTCTATAAGGTTCCATATTCACCGACTTGTCTTAAATACCCACTTCAAACCAATTTCATTTTTACTTTCGGGTAATATTGTCCCAAATGCACACTCAAGTATATGCGGTGATCAAGTAATAAAGTGACTAAAAGTCAGTGTCGAACCCACGAGGGCTTGTTTTCAACTATTGACTAAATTACACTATCCTAATTATCTGAACACGAATTAAACCTAGAAGTATATTATTCTAAACTAAAAAAATAAAAAATAAAATAACTAATGAACATCGAAGAGAGGACGAGCAGATTTTTATGTTATCAATGCGATGAAAACAACTTCACTTGAATTGAATTAATTTACTTGATTTATTGGTTGACAAGTTTGTTATTTCTCATAAGAATCTATCGAGTTCTTACTCACCTATTCAAGCTAACATAACGACTATATATCTATAGAGTCAGAATCAACAAGAATACATTTATAATTCCCGTATAATAACCAATCAAGGCAATTAACATATGTCTATCCTAACCACGAACTCATTCTCCGATGCCTAGGTTCAAGAACTTGCTCTACTCAATCCTATATGCAATCTAGATTTTTCACTTTCGGGTTCAATTCTAGATTCATTAATAATATTCAATTGGTGATCAAGAAATCAATAATTAATCGTATGATTGAATAAATAAACCAATACGATAAATCAAGAAATCAAAATTAATATCCAAATAAAGATAGTCATAAAAAAACTACAACCCTAAAACGTGAAGTGTAGCTCCACATAGACATGGTAACCAAACAACAAATCATCCAAATAAACATAAAAAGTTAATAAGTTTGGTTGAATAAAGATGAAATGCGGTGAACTCTGGCCTCCACGACAACTCTTTGCTTTCCAAAGTTAAAATTCCCCTTCAAAAATGAGTTAAAGGATTATTTATAGGTGTAGGGCCGATGTCTCCAAGTCCAAATTTCATAATAAAACACTTTTCTATCGGACAGAGGGACGTGGCCTGTGGCCTCGCTAGGCTTGGTCTGGGACGAGCTTTACCTCGCCTCTGGCCTCCCTAGGCCTGGTATGGGGCGAGATTGCAAACCTAGATAGCTTGGTCTAAGGCCTGGTGGCAAACCTAGCTAGGCCTGGTCTAAGGTCAGGTTTCTTCGGTGCCTTGCGCCAATTCTTCTTTCATGATCTATTCTTGTACTTTAAACATTATTTATGTGCAACTTTCATTCCACTTTACATTCAAATGGTCATACACATAAAAAAATAACTCAACTAAGCTCAAACATCGCGTAATTTATTATTAAAAGACCAAAATATAAAGTAAGTGTGCAATAAAATATAAAATTATAGCCAAACATCAGGTAGGTCCAGCATTTCTAATTCTTTTTTATTGTTGTCAACTCTTCCATCATTGCTTTCTGTCATTCCTCCATTTCAACCTCTTTTCAAAAGTGAAGTATTTAACCTGTAAATACTAGTTAGGAGACTTATGAGTTTTTCCTTATGAAAACAGATTGTCTGTAGCAACTATGACTCGAATTACTAGTCATTGAGAATCCTCAAAAGACGTATGAAATCCCTTATTTCCACATCCTAAAAATCTCTTCGATGAATGCAGATAATATCTAACCTTACACGCCTCTAATCTTGTGAAAAGCCTTCCTTTTCAACACCCATATTGGTGATTATATAGGCCAGTATTAGGGTTTTCGGAGGAGGACTAGCAAATTGGTTAACTGGCTAATTAGCACCCTTTATGGGTGGACCCAACCCAATAGCAATTTTTCAACATCTCTCACTCACACATAAGTGAGTGCTTAATATCCATAGAGCTAAGGAACAAATTCTCCCTTCATCTCTCTTACATCATTCATACTAGATAAATAGACAGTGCGACCAACATACTACAAAAGCACATTGCTACGCATCTGTTAGGAATATATGGTCTCTCGTTGTTGTCATGAAAATCTTCTAGTAGATCATAAAAAGTATGCTTAGTACCCTAAATCATTGGAATCACATCGATACATCCTCGAGATCTCATGTATCATAGTTTTTAATGCTCAAAATTATGACCTATTAGTCATAACCAGTACAAAGAAACACAAATCAGATAAGATTCTATCAATGATCTTCCTCTTCAAATGAGTCAGTCAACTTAAATCCAATTTGCTTTTCCAGTCATTCATCGCCAAACCAAATCTCTCATGGTCATTTGGTAGTATATTATGATAGTGAACATCGAGCCAAACTTTCAGCCACTGGTAGGAGTCATGAGGGTACTTAATGTGGGGTCTCACACAATAATAAATTGAGACAAAACTTATGTTAACCCTAATACACGATATTTGCACATATGGTGTAAAACATGTGCTAGAATATTTTCTCCTTCTCAATAGACTATATGTTTTTATCTCATAAGATAATAATGTATAGATGATAGCCGGACACCATGTGCATTTGAATTGAGTTCTTTGATCTACTCAACAAATGTGAACATGCATATGGCCTCTCAAGGTCTCTTAGGTAAAACTTATGTAGCGACTCGGCCGGTCGTTTTAAGAATTAATGCCCCGTTTCCCTATTAACTGCATTCCCCATGTTTGTTTCTGCTATTGTGAGTTGTCGGGAGGATTCGTTTTGAGTTTCGGAGTATTTTGGGATACTTAGTGTCTAAATGAGAGCTTAAGAATTAGAATTTGGACCATAGTCGGAGCAGTGTGAAGACGGTCACGGAATGGAATTCCGTCAATTCTGTTAGCTCTGTTGGGCGATTTCGGGCTTAGGGGCGTGTTCGGATTGTGTTTTGCAGGTCCATAGCTTAATTAGGCTTGAAATGCCGAAAGTCGAATTTTTGAAGTTTCCGGTTCGATAGTGAGATTTTGATATTAGGGTCGGAATAGAATTCCGAAGTTGGAGTAGGTCCGTCGTGTTAATTGGGACGTGTGTGCAAAATTTAAGGTAATTCGGACAAGGTTTGATAGACTTTTTGATCAAAAAGGTTTGATAGACTTTTTGATCAAAAGCGGAAATTGGAAGTTTTGGAATCCTTAGGCTTGAATCCGAGGGTGATTTGGTATTCCGGCGTTATTTTGAGTTTTTCGAGGGTTGTTACAAGTTTGAATAGTGGTATATCACTTGTTCGTATTTTTGGTTGAGGTCCCAGGGGCCTCGGGATGATTTCGGAAGGTTGACGGAAGGATTTGGGAAATTGTTGAAGCAACTTTAGCTGCTGAACTTCTGTCATGACCGCACCTGTGGATTGGGGACCTTAGGTGCGTGATCGCAGAAGCGAGGGAGTAGCCGCAGATTCAGCTTGGAGTTCAGAAATCACAGGTGCGAGAGCTGGAGTGCACCTGCGAGATCGCGGGTGCGGCCCAGTGCATTAAGTGGGTTTTCGCAGATGCGCACCTAGGACCGCAGGTGCGGGTCCGCAGGTGCGAGGTCAAGGCTGCAGGTGTGGAAACCCTGGGCCAGAACCTATATAAGGTTTTATCGCAATTTCAGCCTATTCTTTCACCATTTTCATCCGAGAATTGAGCTTTTTGGGAGGTTTTTGAGAGAGAATTTAAGGGAGCTTCGAGGAGCTAAGATTTTTGGAACCAAAACTCGTTTATATGGTGTTATTTCACTGATTTGGCAAGAAATTTATGGAAAATGAGGGTTAAAATTAGGGGTCTAGGGTTTGAAATTGGAGACCTTGATTTAGGGATTTCAGGGGTTGTTTGCGGTCCAATTTTGATGTATTCGGTATGTATGAACTCGTGAGAGTGTAAGCATCGTAGTTTTGCGAACTTAATCTGATTCCGAGATGTGGGCCCGGGGAACTTTTTGGGCGATTTTCCTAATTTCGCGTGTTAGCTTCGAATTTATTAGTTAAATTAGCTACTTGAATTTATATTTACATTATGCAATTAACTTGAATAGATTTGGGCCATTTGGAGTCGGTTACTCGTGGCAAGAACGTGATTTCGAGTTGATTGAGCTGGTTCGAGGTAAGTGGCTTGCCTAACCTTGTGTGGGGGAACTCCCCTTAGGATTTGGTATTGTTGATATATGAAATGCCTTATACGTGAGGTGACGAGTGCGTACATGTGCTAGTTGTTGAAAATCCTATTTTCATTAAGTAACTATAATCGTGTTTTCCCCCTCATTGTACACTACTTGCAATTTAAACCTACTGTTAGTTTGGGGAAGCATGTCTAAGTGACTTAATTGCTTTACTTGCTCAAACTGCTTTATTTGAATTCTGTGCGGCATGCTAGGTTAGAAATACCTGTTTTTCCTTGGTATAAGATTGGATTGACTGTTGCTGTGTGTTTACTTTGGGACTACGGGCGATATCCCTGTAGATCCCCCTTACCTGTTTATTTGGGACTACAGTTGGTATTCCGGTAGATCCCCCTGCACATTTACATTGGAACTACGGGACAACACCTGGTAGATTCCCCCCTATACTGGATATTTACATTTGGGACTACGGATTGGTGTTACAGTAGATCCCCTTCACACTATGAGTTGGACTACGGGACGACACCCGGGAAATCCACTGGATATTTACATCTGGGGACTACAGGACGATATCCTGGGAGATCCCCGGCTGTTATCTCTGTGTTAAGTTACATTCTTTTCCGTGATTTTTCTATAGCGACTTTGAGGTATATCTGACGTGTCCGCAGACCGAGGAGTCTCTCTCTATTCCCTCTATTAGCTTTAGATCTCCTGTACTTTCTGTTGATTAGGCATTCTGGAGTTAGAACCTTATGTAAACTTTTCTCAACTTGTGATTTCATGAGATTTCGGCTTTTGGGAGTTGATTCAGTTTTTGAGAACATGTATTGGTTTATCCCGACCGGCATCTTAAATATTTTATTTCGTTTTATATTCAGTTTTCTCTTGTTTTTCGTATTTCGTTTCTTTTCCGCAATTTGTTAGGCTTACCTAGTCGTAGAGACTAGCTGCCGTCACGACAGTTTACGGAGGGCGAACTTGTGTCGTGACAAGTTGGTGTCAGAGCTCTAGGTTCATAGGAGTCATGAATCACAAGCCGGTTTATTAGAGTCTCCTGGATCGGTACGGAGACGTCAGTGCTTATCTACGAGAGGCTATGTAACTGTTAAGAAATATTTCACATCATTTGATTTCCCTGTTGTGCGAGATTTTTGATATCGAAATTCTAAACTTCTATCTTCTATTCTCTAACAGATGGGGAGGACACGTGCTACCGGAGGTGACCAGACACTCGCGCCCTCTGCGACAGCCGTCGGAGGTCGGGGCTGGGGTAGAGGCCGAGGACGCGCACGCGGTGCAGCCAGAGCACCCGCGCGAGCTGTTACAGAGGACTAACCAGCAGCTCCAGCCGGAGCCCAGGCGCCTGATACGCCTACTGCTACTACTACTACTCCACCTCTCCAGGAGACTCTTGCACAGTTTATGAGTATGTACACCACTATAGCTTAGGCCGGGTTGCTTCCCCTTGTTGAAGCCACATCCCAGGCCGGGGGAGGAGCACAGACTCCCGCCGCCCACACTCCTAAGCAGCGAGTGCATGTTGAGCAGATTCCAGAGATTATACCGGCACAACCTGTAGCCCTAGTTCAGCCCGAGGAGAGGGCAGTAGCTTAAGAGGAGGAGCAGAGGAGGCTTGAGAGGTTCAAGAAGTATCAGCCTCCTACATTCAGTGGACTAGCATCAGATGATGCTCTGGGATTTCTAGAGGAGTGCTACTGTATCCTCCGTACCATGGGTATATCAGGATCGAGCGGGGTTTCCTTCACTACCTTCCAGCCGCCTATCAAGGGTGGCATACCTATGAGTTAGACAGTCCAGATGAGGCAGCTTCCCTGACTTGGACTCAGATTTAGATATGTTCTTGAGAGAGTATGTTCCTCAGAGCCTCAGGGACGCATGGCGCGCAGAGTTTGAGCATTTGCGCCAGGGTACTATGATTGTCTCGGAGTATGCTGTCCGTTTTACTGACATGGCTAGGAATGCACCAGCTTTGGTTTCTAAAGTTCGTGAGAGAGTTCGCTAGTTTATTGAGGGGCTCATTCCCAGTATCAGGTCTAGTATGGCTCGGGAGTTGGAGATGGATATTTCTTATCAGCAGATGGTGAGCATTGCTAGGAGAGTAGAGGGTATGCACGCTCGGGACAAAGAGGAGAGGGAGGCCAAGAGGTCTCGAGAGTCAGGCCATTATTCTGGTGCCCGTGCCCTAGCTGCAGCTCGTCATGGTAGGGGTCATGTGAGTCGCCCCATTCATTCAGCTCTTTCAGCAGCCAGTGGTATTCCATCTCCTCCTAGACCTCAGGAGCCTTATTACGCACCTCTTGTATCTAGTGCGCCTCCTGCACGAGGTGCTTTCAGTGGCCAGTCACACCCGTCACGTCCTCCCAGAGGTTGTTTTGAGTGTGGCGACACACCCCACATGGTAAGGGATTATCCCAGACTTAGGAGGGGTGCACCTCTAAGACTTCTCAGCCACAGCATGCCCCGCAGAGTTCTCAGGCTATGGTTACAGCACCAGTTGCTAACCCACCTGCCCCGCCAGCTAGAGGTGGAGGTCGGGAAGGTAGAGGTCGTCCTAGAGGGGGAGGCCAGACCAGATGCTATGTCTTCCTGCCCGTACTCATCACATGTATTATCCTGGTCTGTCATAGAGATGCATCGGTTTTATTCGATCCAATATCCACTTATTCTTATGTGTCCTCTTATTTTGCCCCGCATTTGGGCGTATCTCGGGATCCTTGAGTCCTCCTGTTTATGTTTCTACTCCTGTTGGAGATTCTCTTGTTGTGGATCGCGTTTATCGGTCGTGTTTGATTGCTCTTAGTTGTTTTGAGACTAGAGCGATTTATTATTGCTCAGCATGGTAGACTTTGATGTTATCTTGGGCATGGACTGGTTGTCGTCCCATTATGCTATTCTTTATTGTCACGCGAAAACCGTGACGTTGGCTATGCCAGGTGTACCGCGAGTAGAGTGGAGGGGTACCTTAGATCATACTTCTAGTAGAGTTATTTCATTCCTTAAGGCTCAGCGCATGGTTGAGAAGGGGTGTGACGCGGATCTAGCTTATGTGAGAGATGTCAGTATTGATACCCCTACAGTTGATCCAATCCCAGTTGTATGGGATTTCTCTGATGTGTTTCCAGCTGATCTTCCGGGCATGCCGCCCGATAGAGATATTGATTTTGGTATTGATTTGTTGCCCGGCACTCAGCCCATTTCTGTTCCTCCGTACCATATGGCTCCTCCTGAGTTGAAGGAGTTGAAGGAGTAGTTATAGGAATTTCTTGATAAGGGTTTTATTCGGCCTAGTGTATCACCTTGGGGTGATCCTGTCTTGTTTGTGAAGAAGAAGGATGATCTATGCGTATGTGCATTGATTATCGCCAGTTGAACAAGGTTATAGTGAAGAACCGTTATCCTTTGCCTTGTATTGATGACCTGTTTGATCAGTTACAGGGCGCTCGTGTGTTTTCTAAGATTGACTTGCGTTCACGCTATCATCAGCTGAAGATTCGAGAGCCAGATATCCCAAAGACTGCCTTCAGGACTCGGTATGGTTACGAGTTCCTTGTAATGTCATTTGGGCTGACCAATGCCCCAACAGCCTTCATGCATTTGATGCACAGTGTATTCCGGCCATATCTTGACTTATTCGTCATTGTCTTTATTGATGACATTCTGGTATACTCTTGGAGTCGGGAAGATCATGAGCAGCACCTGAGGACAATGCTTCTGACTTTGAGAGAAAAGAAGTTATATGCCAAGTTCTCGAAATGTGTGTTTTGGATGGATTCCGTGGCATTCTAGGGTCACGTGGTATCGAGTGAGGGGATAAAGGTAGATCCGAAGAAAGTGGAAGCAGTGCAGAGTAGGCCCAGACCATCCTCAGCTACAGAGATCCGTAGTTTTCTTGGCTTGGCGGGTTATAACCGTTGATTTGTTGAGGGATTTTCATCCATTGCAGAACCTATGACCAGGCTGACCCAGAAGGGTGCTCCGTTCTAGTGGACGAAAGAGTGTGAGTAGAGCTTCCAGAAGCTCAAGACAACTTTGACTTCAGCTCCAGATTTGATATTGCCTACCGGTCCAGGGTCTTATACTGTCTATTGTGATGCCTCGAGGATTGGCCTTGGAGCAGTATTGATGCAGGACGGTAGGGTGATTGCCTACACGTCCAGACAGTTGAAAGTACATGAAAAGAATTATCCTGTCCATGATCTTGAGTTAGCTGCTATTGTTCACGCCTTGAAGATCTGGCGTCATTATTTGTACGGTGTGCCCTGTGAGATTTATACTTATCACCGGAGTTGGCAGCATCTGTTCAAGCAGAAGGACCTTAATTTGCGCCAGAGGAGGTGGTTAGAGCTGCTAAAGGACTATGATATCACTATCTTGTATCACCCGGGCAAGGCCAATGTGGTGGCCGATGCTTTGAGTCGTCGGGCGAAGAGTTTTGGGAGTCTGGCTTATCTACCAGCAGCGGAGAGGCCCATGGCGATGGATGTTTAGGCCTTAGCCAGCCAGTTTGTGAGATTGGATCTTTCGGAGCCTAGTTGGGTCCTTGCTTGTGTGGTTTCTCGGTCTTACTTGTTTGATCGTATCCGGGAGCGTCAGTTTGATGGCCCTCATTTGCTCGTTCTCAAGGACAAGGTTCTGCGAGGTGATGCTCGAGATGTTACCATTGGTGATGACGGGGTATTGAGGATGTAGGGTCGGGTTTGTGTGCCCAATGTTGATGGGCTTCGGGAGTTGATTCTAGAGGAGGCCCATAGTTCGTGGTATTCCCTCCATCCTGGTGCCGCGAAGATGTACCATGATTTGAGAAAGCATTATTGGTGGAGGTGGATGAAGAGATATATAGTTGGGTTTGTAGCTCGGTGCCTCAATTGTCAGCAGGTAAAGTATGTACACCAGAGACCGGGCGGGTTGCTTCAGCAGATAGAGATTCCGGAGTGGAAGTGGGAGCGGATCACCATGGACTTCGTAGTTGGGCTCCCACGGACTTTGAGGAAGTTCGATGCCATTTAGGTGATTGTGGATCGGCTGACCAAGTCAGCGCACTTCATTCCTATGTGTACTACTTATTCTTCGGAGCGGTTGGCGGAGATTTATATCCGGGAGATTGTCCTTCTGCATGGTATTCCATTTTCCATCATTTCAGATAGAGGTACTCAGTTCACATCATGGTTTTGGAGGGTCGTGCAGCATGAGTTGGGCACTCGAGTGGAGTTGAGCACAACATTACACCCCCAGACGGACGGACAGTCTGAGCGCACTATTCAGATTCTTGAGGATATGCTTCGTGCGTGTGTGATGGAGTTAGGAGGTTCTTAGGATCAGTTCTTGCCACTGGCTAAGTTCGCCTACAACAATAGCTACCAGTCCAGCATTCAGATGGCACCGTATGAGGCCTTGTATGGTATGCGGTGTAGGTCCCCGGTGGGTTGGTTTGAGCCGGGTTAGGCTAGATTATTGGGAACCGACTTGGTTCAGGACGCCTTAGAGAAGGTTAAGGTGATTCAGGATAGACTTCACACAGCGCAGTCCAGACAGAAGAGTTATGCGGACCGGAAGGTTCGTGATGTTTCCTATATGGTTGGAGAGCGAGTCTTGCTTCGGGTTTCACCTATGAAGGGCGTTATGAGATTTGGGAAGAAAGGGAAATTGAGTCCGAGGTTTATTGGTCCTTTTGAGATATTGAGACGTGTTGGGGAGGTTGCTTATGAGCTTGCCTTACCTCCCAGCTAGGCAAGAGTTCATCCGGTATTTCATGTTTCAATGCTCCGGAAGTATCACGGTGATCCGTCACACGTGTTGGATTCAGTTCAGTCTAGTTGGACAAGGATCTATCTTACCTTGAGGAGCCAGTGGCGATATTGGACAAGCAGGTCCGGAAGCTGAGGTCAAAGAACATTGCATCAGTAAAGGTTCAGTGGCGAGGTCAGCCGGTTGAGGAGGCGACTTGGGAGACCGAGCAGGATATGCACAGCCGTTACCCTCATCTTTTTACCACTTCAGGTATGTCTCTATGCTCGTTCGAGGATGAACGAATGTTTTAAGAGGGGGAGGATGTAACGACTCGGCCGGTCGTTTTAAGAATTAACGCCTCGTTCCCCTATTAACTGCATTCCCCGTGTTTGTTTCTGCTATTGTGAGTTGTCGGGAGGATTCGTTTTGAGTTTCGGAGTGTTTTGGGACACTTAGTCCCTAATTGAGAGCTTAAGCTTTAGAATTTGGACAGTAGTTAGAGCAATGTGAAGACGGCCTCGGAATTGAATTTTGTCGATTCCGATAGCTCCATTGGGTGATTTCGGGCTTAGGGGCGTGTTCGGATTGTGTTTGGAGGTCCGTAGCTTAATTAGGCTTGAAATGCCGAAAGTCAAATTTTTGAAGTTTCCGGTTCGATAGTGAGATTATGATATCGGGGTCGGAATGGAATTTCGGAAGTTGAAGTAGGTCCGCCGTGTTATTTTGGACGTGTGTGCAAAATTTCAGGTAATTCGGACGAGGTTTGATAGACTTTTTGATCAAAAGCAGAAATTGGAAGTTTTGGAATCCTTAGGCATGAATCCGAGGGTGATTTCTTATTCTGGCGTTGTTTCGAGTGTTCCGAGGGTTGGTACAAGTTTGAATAGTGGTATATGACTTGTTCGTATTTTTGGTTGAGGTCCCGGGGGCCTCGGGATGATTTCGGAAGGTTGACGGAAGGATTTGGGAAATTGTTGAAGCAACTTCAGTTGCTGAACTTTTGTCATAACCGCACCTGCAGATTGGGGAACGCAGGTGCGTGATCGCAGAAGCGAGGGAGTAGCCGCAGATGTGGCTAGGCGCTTAGAGTTTAGAAATCACAGGTGCGAGAGCTGGAATGCACCTGCGAGACCGCAGGTGCGGTAAGTGAAGCGCAGGTGCGGCCTAGTGCATTAAGTGGGTTTCCCAGATGCGCACCTATATAAGGTTCTGTCGCGATTTCAGCCTATTCTTTCACCATTTTCACCCGAGAATTGAGCTTTTTGGGAGGTTTTTGAGAGATAATTCAAGGGAGCTTCGAGGAGGTAAGATTTTTGGAACCAAAACTCATTTGTATGGTGTTATTTCACTGATTTGGCAAGACATTTCTGGAAAATGAGGGTTAAAATTGGGGGTTTTGGGGTTTGAAATTGGAGACCTTGATTTAGGGATTTGAGGGGTTGTTTGTGGTCCGATTTTGATGTATTTGGTATGTATGAATTCGTGAGAGTGTAAGGATCCTAGTTTTGCGAACTTAATCCGATTCCGAGATGTGGGCCCGGGGAACTTTTTGGGCAATTTTCCTAATTTCGCGTGTTAGCTCCGAATTTATTAGTTGAATTAGCTATTTGAAGTTATATTTACATTATAAAATTAATTTGAATAGATTTTGGCCATTTGGAGTTGGGTACTCGTGGCAAGAACGTGATTTCGAGTTGATTGAGCTGGTTCGAGGAAAGTGGCTTGCCTAACCTTGTGTGGGGGGACTCCCCTTAAGATTTGGTATTGTTGATATATGAAATGCCTCGTACGTGAGGTGACGAGTGCGTACATGTGCTAATTGTTGAAAATCTTGTTTTCATTAAGTAACTATAATCTTGTTTTCTCCCTCGTTGCACACTACTTGCAATTTAAAACCTACTGTTAGTTTAGGGAAGCATGTCTAAGTGACTTAATTGCTTTACTTGCTCAAACTGCTTTATTTGAATTCTGTGCAGCATGCTAGGTTAGAAATACCTGTTTTTCCTTGGTATGAAATTGGATTGAATTGAATATTCTTCGCGTTGCTGCTGTGTGTTTACTTTGGGACTTCGGGCGATATCCCGGTAGATCCCCCTTGCCTGTTTATTTGGGACTACGGATTGGTATTCCGGTAGATCCCCCTGCACATTTACATTGGAACTACGGGATAGCACCCGGTAGATTCCCCCCTGTACTGGATATTTACATTTGGGACTACGGATTGGTATTCCGGTAGATCCCCTGCGCACTATGAGTTGGACTACGGGACGACACTCTTGAAATCCACTGGATATTTACATTTGGGGACTACAGGATGATATCGTGGGAGATCTCCGGTTGTTATCTCTGTGTTAAGTGACATTCTTTTCCGTGATTTTTCTCTCCGTTACAGTTGTTTTTATCTTTATTATCCTCTGTTGCTTCTAACTGTTTTATATCTTGATATATATGTATATGACCGGTAGGGCCCTGACCTTCCTCGTCACTACTCGACCGAGGTTAGGCTTGGCATTTACTGGGTACGGCCGTGGTGTACTCATGCCCTTTCCTGCACATGTTTTTCGTGTGCAGATCCAGGTTCATCGGCTCAGCCATACCGTTAGCGAGGCGATCTCTAGAGACTTTGAGGTATATCTGCCGCGTCCGCAGACCGAGGATTCTCTCTCTATTCCCTTTATTAGCTTTAGATCTCTTGTACTTTCTGTTGATTAGACATTCTGGAGTTAGAACGTTATGTAAACTTTTCACAGCTTGTGATTTCATGAGATTCCGGGTTTTGGGAGTTGATTCAGTTTTTGAGAACATGTATTGGTTTATGCCGAGCGGCATCTTAAACGTTTTATTTCGTTTTATCTTTAGGTTACCCTTGTTTTTCGTATTTCGTTTCTTTTCCGCAATTTGTTAGGCTTACCTAGTCGTAGAGACTATGTGCCGTCACGACAGTTCACGGCGGGCGAACTTGGGTCGTGACAAGTTGGTATCAGAGCTCTAGGTTCATAGGAGTCATGAATCACAAGTTGGTTTATTAGAGTCTCGTGGATCAGTACGGAGGCGTCTGTGCTTATCTACGAGAGGCTATGTAACTATTAAGAAAAATTCCACTTCATTTGATTTCCCTGTCGTGCGAGATTTTTGATATCGAAATTCTAAACTTCTATCATCTATTCTCTCACAGATGATGAGGACACGTGCTACCGGAGGTGACCAGACACCCACGCCCCCTATGAGAGCCGTCAGAGGTTGGGGCCGGGGTAGAGACTGAGGACGCGCAAGCGGTGCAGCCAGAGCACCCGCGCGAGCTGCTACAGAGGAGCCAGCAGCAACTCCAACCGGAGCCCAAGCGCCTGATACGCCTACTGCTACTACTACTCCAGCTCTCTAGGAGACTCTTGCACAGTTTATGAGTATGTACACCACTCTAGCTCAGGCCGGGTTGCTTCCCCTTGCTGCAGACATATCCCAGGCCGGGGGAGGAGCACAGACTCCCGCCGCCCGCACTCCTGAGCAGCGAGAGCATGTTGAGCAGATCTCGGAGATTATACCGGCACAGCTTGTAGCCCCAGTTCAGCCCGAGGATAGGGCAGTAGCTTCAGAGGAGGAGCAGAGGAGGCTTGAGAGGTTCAAGAAGTATCAGCCTCCTACATTCAGTGACTAGCATCAGATGATGCTCTGGGATTTCTAGAGGAGTGCTACCGTATCCTCCGTACCATGGGTATATCAGGATCGAGCGGGGTTTCCTTCACTACCTTCCAGCTTTGAGGAGCCGCCTATCAGTGGTAGCGTACCTATGAGTTAGACAGTCCAGGTGAGGCTGCTTCCCCGACTTGGACTCAGTTTTCAGATTTGTTCCTGATAGAGTATGTTCCTCAGAGCCTCAGGGACGCATGGCGCGCAGAGTTTGAGCATTTGCGCCAGGGTACTATGACTGTCTCGGAGTATGCTGTCCGTTTCACTGACTTGGCTAGGCATGCACCAGCTATGGTTTCTACAGTTCGTGAGAGAGTTCGTGTGAGGTTTCGATCCATTTGAACGTGTTAACCGGTGTCTAGAAAAGCATGTCACAATGTAAACCATTTTATGTTTTGAAGATTCATTTTAAATTGACTAGTTTTATACTAGTTGTGAACTTATCGCAACAGCCATCAAATTAGTTGTACACAATTGCTTCTGCGGGAGTTGCTGTCAGTATTGGAAACGTCCTTAGTTTCTCGATTTTCGTGATGCGAAATCCATCATTAGCAAAATAGTTACTCCTATTTGGTACTTATTTGAGCATAGGTGTAGAAGCAGTAGCGGATTTAGAGCATTGTATATGGGTTTTCGAGAATCCAACAACTTTTGCATACATCCTATATTTCTATTAGAAATTCACTAAATATCTATAAATATCTAACTGTAAACTTAGTTATTATTGTATATATTAACTTAAGATTACTGCAGAACTTCAAATTTTGAATCCACGTATACTGACTTTTTTGTTAAGCTATAGGATCCTCTCAAGAAAAAAAAAGGATGGATGCTTTTATGTATATGTATTATCTTTTCTTTCATTAATTAGTTTAGTGAATCTATCATGAAATTAAGTGGGGTAAAGTTATTACTACCTCCGGTTCAAAATAAGTGGCATTTGTTAAAATTATTTGATTAAATTACTCTTTGGATCTGAAATTACTCTTTTGTTGATCTCTCCTCAAACTTTTTAGACCAATTATTAGAGCAAGGTTAGCTTTAAAACAAATAATTAATGCATTATTTTTTTTAATATCTCAACACTTATTCTGGACCAAATTTATTTGACTAAAATGCACTTGTTTTGGACTCTTAAATTTGTCTTTGAGTAACTAAACCATTCTTCTGTCGCCATCCCAATGATATTACCTTTCATTTATCTTTTAACCAAACAATCAATTTCCCAATTGAGGGGAGAGCCACAAACTTAGCTTCCATCATGGATAAAGCTACACATGATTTCTTTTCATTTACTCTATGGTACAGTCTCATTATAGAGTAGAATACACATTCGGAGGTGGATCTAATCTTGTCCATATCTCCTCTACAATAAGCATTAGTGTAGCTCCTTAGTTTATGTCATGCCCTTATGAAAAAAAAAACATATAATCAGAAGTTCACTTATGGTAGCTCATAATTATTTTAACTTCTTTTAATGTGGTGGGTCGAGGTTAATTTTATATTTATTTACAAGCAAATTGCAAAACAGATATTAAGTCTAGAAAATGTGTCTTGCATTAGATACCAACAACACTGGCTTAAAGTACTCTACTCATTTATTTTATTTTAGAGTCATAGGACATAGTATAGCATACATGGCATTGTCTTTACTGATTGGAGTTTTGATACGCTCACAATTTTGAACCATTCAAAGAACAATTTCTTTAAATATTTTTTTTGAAATCTTTATTTCAAGAATATATGCATATTTACCTATATCTTTCATCTCCAAGTGAGCCAATAACAAGATTTTCACCATATTTATATACACCAAATTATTTTTCAACTATCAATATGTTCTTAAAATATAATGACATAACTACAAAATTGCTCTCAGATCTTTCTAGTTTAAATGCGATGATTCCTTATGAATTATTATGGAGCAATTAGAAGTGACCACACTAAAAATACCTATAAAAGTTTGAGGTCATAACAAGACTATAAAAGTTTACAAACTCTATATTCGTGGCTTTTGGATGAAACCTTTATATTGTTCCACAAAATCTTCACTTAATTTTCCATTGAGTGTTACGACCAAAATCCTAATCAAAGAGCCATGATGGCGTCTAACCCTACTCACTAGGCAAGACAATACTTAACAAGAACCAATAAATAAAACCAAACATTTAACAGTATAATATTGTATACGGCTAAAATCGGAGAGCCCGATTTTATGACCGTTATGACATTCCGCAGCCCGCCTCCAGAAGCCTCGAGGCACAGTTCGAGGTTCAACCCCGAGGGTTCCCTATGCTCGACCTCGGGGCAGCACAAATCGGTGGCTACCATGGACAAGCGGGAAGTTCCCAAGGCACGTGACCAAAGCTGACAATTCCTGCAAGAATAGTACTAGTCTGTACCATACTAGTAAATAGTTGTACCTGCTACGTTTCTTTGTAATAATTATACATGTACCATGTTGGGACTCCCCTTCCTATATAAAGGGGACCCTTATCGTTTTGTAAAACAGATAATTTTGAATACAAGAACAAGAACGTTCTCTCCTCCCTAACTTAAACATTCTCCACTGTCTTTCCTTTGATTTTATTGCTTACATTTATTGTGTTCTATTGATAGTTCTTCATTTATTACTCTTCACTGATCGTAAAGAGCACCATCAAGGCTCTCAAAACTGTTAGTTCTTCATCGATCGTCCCCAATCGAACACTTTAGCTCGACCTCGAGGTCCAGCCTAGGCCGACTCGAGGCCCCGATTCACCGTTGTTCGGTGTGAATAACGACACTGCCTCTCACTCTTACTTTACTTTTATAGCTCACACTTAAATCACGTATTTTTAGAATCACAAAATCAAATTTAATTGTAATTACCATTTTCAATGTTCGTGCTGGTTTCTTGAAAACACAAGTTATTCTTCACACTTTTTCTTGTCCAAGAATCTTTGATTTCAGGTCAAAATGTCTAACTCAGTGAATGCATATGAAAACAACGGTCCTGAGGACCATGGAGAGAATGGTGCAGCTATTTCAGGCGCCGTTGTGCCACTGCGAAACCCTGAGGGCGCACCATAACCAATCCCCATGGATGTGGGCTCACGCAATGCCCAACACGTCGGTATAAGCTCCCGCACTAACGAAAGTTCACACCAAGAAAACCAATAGGAAGCTCGGAAAATTCTCGCCCGGGAGGAAAGAGAGGCAGACGGGAGGAACGGAACGGGAAACCCTCAGCACATCGTTCATATGATCATTGGGGGGACCGACGTTCCTCAAGGATCCGTGATCAAGCGGGCAAAAGTTTCCGCTGCAACAGAAGGGCAACTCCGGGGCCGCATGCCCGAGGACATCCTTGCATTCAGTGAAGAGGACTTCAAGACCTTGTCTCATCCATATAATGATGCGCTGGTAATTTCATTTCTCTTGAATAACATTCAAATTAAACGTGTACTCTTGGATACAGGTAGCTCGGCCAACGTAATCAGGTCGAAGGTGGTAGAACAGCTCGAATTGCTCGATCAAATCATACCTACCTCCCGAGTCCTCAACGGCTTCAACATGGTCGGCGAAGCAATGAAGGGGGAGATCACCCTCCCAGTCAACGTGTCTGATACAGTTCGAAACACCAAAATTCATGTCATCGAAGGTGACATGAGGTACAATGCATTGCTTGGAAGGCCATGGATACACAAAATGAGGGCAGTACCGTCAACTCTTCATCAGAAGATAAAGTTTCCGACAAAAGACGGTATAAAAATGGTATATGGAGAACAGCAAGGCCTCAGTCCGAAGTAAAACACGCGTTCATCAAGGACGAGGTAACAAAACTCCTCAAAATAGGGTTTATTAGGGAGGTAAAATATCCCGAATGGTTGGCTATTGTGGTGGTAGTTCCCAAAAAGGGGAATAAGTTAAGAATGTGCGTATATTATAAAGACTTAGATAGGGCGTGCCCCAAAGATTCTTTCTCGTTGCCCAACATCGACCGCTTGAGCGATGCCACGGCCGGCCACGAGGTCCTCACCTTTCTCGACGCCTACTCGGGGTATAATCAAATTCAGATGAACCCCGAGGATAGGGAAAAAACTTAGTTCATCACGAAGTAAGGTACGTACTGCTACAATGTGATGCCCTTCGGGCTAAAAACGCGGGAGCCACGAACCAACACCTAGTTAATAAGATGTTCGGACATCAAATAGGCAAATCCACGGAAGTATACATTGATGATATGCTAGTTAAGTCCCTGCGTGCAAGGGACCATTTGAATCATTTGCAGGAGACATTCAACATCCTCAGAAGCTACAACATGAAACTCAATCCCGAGAAATGTGCCTTCGAAGTGGGTTCGGGCAAATTCTTAGGCTTCATGGTGTCAAACAGGGGGATTGAGATCAACCCCGATAAAATCAAAGCCATCGAAGAAATCACGATGGTAAACAATGTGAAGGCCGTACAACGGCTGACCGGACGGATAGCAGCCTTGGGCCGATTCATACGAGGTCATCAGACAGGAGTCATCATTTCTTCTCCTTACTTAAAAAAAAGAAAAACAGCTTCGAATGGACTCTGGAATGCCAACATGCCTTAGAGGAGTTGAAGCGATATCTGACAAACCCACCTTTACTCCACACCCCAAAGGAGGATGAAATGTTGTACTTGTACCTGGCCGTATCTGAGGTAGCGGTAAGTGGTGTGCTGGTTCGAGAAGAACGAGGTACGCAATTCCCTGTTTATTATGTAAGTCGCACCTCGAGAAGAACGAGGTACGCAATTCCCTGTTTATTATGTAAGTCGCACCCTGGGAGATGCCAAAACCAGGTATCCGCACCTAGAAAAATTAGCTCTTGCATTGATAAGCGCATCTCAAAATTTAAAGCCTTATTTTCAATGCCATCGTGTTTGTGTTTTAACGACATATCCTCTTCGAAGCATATTGCATTAGCCCGAGTTATCAGGCCGACTGGCCAAATGGGCCATCGTACTCGGGGGGTACGATATCGAGTACCAACCCCGAACGGCTATCAAGTCCAAAATTCTGGTGGATTTTGTGGCCGACTTTGAGCCCACCCTCGTACCCGAGGTAGAGAAACAACTTCTACTGAAAGCGGGCACATCTTCGGGGGTATGGACCTTGTTNGGTAAGGGCTTGAAATTATCCCAAGGGGAAGGTGTTAGGCACCCCTCAGGATCCACTAGTGTGGTTCCCGGCCAAACTATTGTTGTGACTTATGCGAAAGTCATTGAAGCGATATGTGATTCCCTTCTGGTGGTAAACCAGGTAAATGGGAACTTCGAGGTTCAAGAAGACAGGATACAAAGATACTTAGACAAAATTCAAGTTACATTGCACCGCTTCAAAGAATGGACTCTGGTCCACATACCTCGAGAGCAGAATAGCGAGGCCGATGCCCTCGCAAACCTAGGATCATCCGTCGAGGAAGATGACATACTCCACGGGGCTATTTTTCAGCTATCCAAATAAGTGATCGAGGAAGGCCATGCCGAGATCAAATCCACTAGCCTGATATGGGATTGGAGAAACAAGTATATCGATTATATGGAAAACGGGAAGCTACCCGCGGACCCAAAAGAGTCGAGGGCCCTGCGAACCAAAGCAGCCCGATTCTCACTCGACGAAAATAGAACTCTATATAGAAGAACCTTTGATGGGCCCCTAGCAGTATGCCTGGGAACAGGGGACACAGATTACGTGCTCCGAGAAATCCATGAGGGCACCTGCAGAAATCACTCCGGCGCCGATTCCTTAGTCCGAAATATGATCAGAGCAGGCTACTATTGGGATAGCATGGAGAAGGACACCAAAGAGTTCGTCCGAAAATGCGACAAATGCCAGAGATTTGCACCAATGATTCACCAACCCAGTGAACAGCTACACACAGTCTTGTCAACATGGTCGTTCATAAAGGGGGGATGGACATCGTCGGACCCCTACCTACGGCACCAGGTAAAGCTAGATTTATTTTATTTATGACTGACTACTTCTCAAAATGGGTGGAAGCGCATGCCTTCGAGAAGATAAGAGAAAAAGAAGTCATTAAATTCATATGGGACCATATCATGTGTCGATTCGTGATTCCCTCCAAGATAACATGTGATAACGGGAAGCGGTTCATCGGAAGCAAAGTAACAAAGTTCCTTGAAGACCATAAAATCAAAAGGATCCTGTCAACACCCTACCACCCATGTTCAAACGGTCAGGCCGAGTCCACAAACAAGACCATCATTCAAAACTTGAAAAAGAAGTTGGAAAATGCGAAAGGAAAATGGAGAGAAATGTTGCCCGAAGTACTATGGGCATATCGAACAACTCCAAAATCAAGCACGGGAGAGACGCCTTTCTCTCTAGTATATGGCCCGAGGCTTTAATACCGGTCGAGGTCAGAGAGCCAAATGCTAGATTTTGACATGCCACTGAGAGCTCCAACAATGAGGCCATGACTGCAGCCCTCGAACTGTTAGATGAAAAGCGGGAAGCTTCATTGGTCCGAATGGCCGCCCAAAACTAAAGAATCGAAAGGTACTATAACAGGAGAACAAATCTGTGACATTTCAGAGTCGGGGACTTAGTCCTAAGGAAAGTCACCCTGAACACTCAAAACCCTAATGAAAGGAAGCTAGGCCCGAGCTGGGAAGGACCGTACCGCGTCCTTGGAGTAATCGGCAAAGGGTCCTACAAGCTCGGTACCATGGAAGGCGAACAACTTCCAAGCAATTGGAACATATCAATGCTCAAACGCTATTACTGCTAAGGTGTCCGATGGAAGACACCAGAACATCCTCCGACTCAAAGACCTTGGGTTTTAAAGCATGCCGTACACTCTTTTCCTTCGATCGGATTTTATCCCAAAAGGGTTTTACCGGCAAGGTTTTTAACAGGCTACACCTATATGCTACCTAAGGAGAACTTAACAAGTATTCAAGGCTTTTCTTCAATCAACATCGAATACTGGGGGACATCCCCCCAGGAGATCACCTCCCCGGAGAAATCAAGATGAGTCAAAGAGGGTCTCGATAGAAAAATGATGTATCGGGCCAAACGGTCAAATGAACCGTGTCTGCATAGAATAATCGAACCCTCGAGGACGAAAACATGTATACTTGTACCAAGTAATTAGAGGAATATCTTTTACCATCAAAACGCTTCACGTTTCAAAGAAGTTTGCTATTTTTACAAGAAACGGCCCCAGGGCCAGAAATTTCCCGAACACTCAGGAATTGACATCAAAAACTTGATGTCGTAAGAGCTCCGGGCCGGAAAATTAGAGCTCATAAGCCCTCCATGAGGCAACATCAAGAATACAAAGAATGGCTCCAGAGCCAAAAGCTTTCGATGTCTCGGGGACTGTCGCCCCATCGAGGTATCAAAAACCCGAGGTCATAAGACCCCAAGCGGTCAACCTCAAGCCCGAAAGCCCTCCATGTGGCAATTTTAGATAATGTAAGACCTCCATAAGGCATTACCAACAGTGTAAGACCTCAAGCAAGGCAAGAATTATACTTGTACCAAGTAACCTATCTGAAAGACCTCAAGCAAGGCATGAATTATACTTGTGCCAAGTAACCAAAAAATCTGTAAGACCTCAAGTGAGGCATGTTCAAATTTGTAAGACCTTACAAAAGGCATAATCCCGATCCTAAAGTCAAGGCTATATATTCGAACTTGTAAGACCCCTAAAAGGGCATACCCTCGATATAGACGCCGAGGCTACCTCACTCGGGGACTAAAAAGCTACGGCCAAAAACAATGACTATGGCCATAAGGCTCCGACCAAACTAACGCGACTCGGGGACGCCCGACCATCGCCATAAAATCACAGGTGCCAGCCTATACTAGAGGTCATACCAACCCAACGCGTAAGAGCCTAAGAGCCAGCCCATACTAGAGGTCGTACCGACCCAAGGCGTAAGGGCCTAAGCGCCAGCCCATATCCGAGGTCGTACCGACCCAAGGCGTAAGAGCCTAAGAGCCAGCCTATATCCGAGGTCGTACCGACCCAACGCGTAAGAGCCAAGGCGCCAGCTTATATTAGAGGTCGTACCGACCCAACGCGTAAGAGCCTAAGGGCCGGCTCGAATAGCCTCAGGGCCGATTTTTAGACCTAAAGGTCGATGAACTTAAATCGAAACTTGACTCGGGGACTAAGCCCTAAACGGTCAACTTTCGATCGTTACAAATCGCTCAGCAGTAGTAGGAACCTAAAGGTTTAATTTGAGGTCCAAAATTTTGGACCAATTGTCAACAAGCATCACAGTTATTCCTAAAAAGGAAAGGCGAGAAATGATGAAAAACGAAAGGCTTCTTACATATATATTAAAAGTCCGCAAAGGTATATTTACAAGGCCTATGCCTAAAGCCCTTACAAGGGAATGAGCAAATAAAACCCTAATCTACCACCGGGGCTGTGTCTTCAACGGCTCTCTCGGAGGTTATGCCTTCAACAGCTCCGGCCACGGCCCCCGGGTCTTCAACGGCCTCTTCCCCTTCGGGGATTGCGCCTTCATCTTCATCATCTTCCGAGCCACTGCCCGACTCACCTTCAGAAGTAAGTAGGGTCGCAGCCTCCTCTTCTAGGGTCTTCACCCTCTCGATCTCGACGGATAAATCGACACCCCTGCATGTATATCCTCGAGAGCCTGCCTCCGGGATTCTAACCGGGCATGCTTCACGGCTCGGGTCAATTGCAGCTCAGCCTCCTCGGACACCTTCCTGGACTGAGCTTTTGCAGCAATAGCATCATCTTTGTACGAAGATACGAGCGCCTCACCTGCAGCCCTGACCCCGGATAGAGCGGCAACCAACCCAGTATGAAGATCTTTATACTTATTACTCTCCGCCCTCGCATCATGAAGTTGATGTCCGACTGAGACCACCTTCCCCTGGAGGGCATCTCTCTCAGAGGCCGCCTTGCTCATGTGCCGTTTGAGTTCGAGAATTTTAGAGTCTCTAGCTCGGAGCTCCTCCCTCATTAGGACTTCTTTCTTGTCAAGCTGCAAAGATCAGCCCAAACGTTTCAAAACACTGAAGTCGGGTAAGCATATAGACAAAAACAAACAGAAACTATATAACCTGCTCAATGAGATGAGTCCTCTCTCGAGATGCTACCTCCAAACAATCCTGAAGGCCTCGTAATTCCTCCTCCTTCTTGATAGAAAGGGCTCTAAGCTAATCGACTTCTGAGGTAAGCTTCCTGCGCTAACCCTCATAGTGGGTCAACTCGGCTCGAAACCTGGCTAAGGTCTGATTATAAAGCACCTTGGCCTGAAACCATGAAAGAAACCAAGTTAGAAAGACGAAGGTAAGGGAGCCGAGCAGAATTTACAAAAAATTACCTGCTCACAAAGCCTACCAATCTCACTAAAAATAAGTGAGGCATCAAGCTCAGGGTTTTTCTCGGACGCAGCAAAAAGCCTTTCAAACGCATCTTTATCTCCGGCGGGTGCCCCCACATCGAAAGATCCTTTATTTTGGGCATCCTACATCTCCCTCGGAGGTAAAGTCGGTCCCGAAGGGGAATCGCTCACTTCAATAACCCCGACTGGATCAATCAGGGCCGTCTCTTATTTTGGGAGAGCTTCAGAACTAGGCTCCTCCGGACCGCCTACCGAATGCACCTGAGCTTGAGGAATATAATGGCCATCAACCGGCTCGGAGATATTACCCAATGCACCCTCGAAGGCCTCTTCAACCCGAGGTAGGGCAACAACAGCACCAAGTGCCGGTTTAGGAGCCACCGGCTCAGCAATATGTGGGACGGTCGGGTTTTCTCCTCCCTCGGATGCTAGCGAGGAATCATTTTTCTCCTAGTCTTCAGCTCGGGGACTCCCCGATACTTCTGGAGTTAAGGAAGCTGAATCAGCCTTAGGTTCTCCCACTTTGGCCTTCTTGGATCTTGAAGGCTCAGTCCACGACTTCCTTCATTTTTCTTCTCTTTGTCAGGTTTCGGGGTATCCGCTTCCCCAGGCGGTGCTTCTCTCATAAAGGAGGCCTCTCCCAGACCTGCGCAAATACAAAATATAAACACGGGGAATGAGGGCGCAATCGGTGATAGTTCTTCTGAGAAATTCAGTTAAGTAGAAGTGAAGGCTCACCATGGTTCTTGGCCTCCCATCGAGTCCTAGATAGGTCGTGCCACATGTGCTCAACATATGGGCAAGTCGAATCTAAACGGCTAACCCGGCCTGAGAGATCCTTAACCGCGTCAGGCTACACCGCGACAGCTGCATCAGCGGAGGAAGTCAGTTCATGAGGAGATTGATCCAAAAGGAAAATAAAATACCTAAATTCGCATATCCACTTACGTTTCGTGTTCCACCTTTCGAGGAACGGCATCTTCTCCACCGGAATTAGGTCCGAGGTCCTAACTCGAACAAAACGGCTCATCCACCCTCCGTTCCCAACCTCGTCAGTACAAGCAAAAAAGGCTTTTGAGGCTCGACATTGGAGCTTAATCAGGCCCCCGTGGAAGAGTCGGAGACTGTACATCCTGATCAAATGGTCGAGGGTGAAGGGCATCCCCTCAATTATGTTCTCAAAATATATAATCATGTAAACAATGCGCCAAAACAACGGATGGATTTGGCCGAGAGTCACTCGATATCGTTCGAGAAGTCGAGGATCACGGGGTCTATTGGAGGCGAGGACGGCTCCACCGGGCCAAGAGTAAATGGATAGGTATACACACCCACTCGATCGCGATTCAGCAACTCCACCTA
Source organism: Nicotiana attenuata (assembly GCF_001879085.1). Lineage (NCBI taxonomy): Eukaryota > Viridiplantae > Streptophyta > Magnoliopsida > Solanales > Solanaceae > Nicotiana > Nicotiana attenuata. The sequence goes on from NW_017670518.1 coordinate 234,295, forward strand.
ACCCAACTACACTATGTGATCACGAGACAATCTCCACAATCACAATTAACAAACTCCTAGTCCCCTCCACTGCTATGGGACTGCGAGCCTCTAACTCTGTGATCATGAAGCACTGCAGCTGCACTAGAAATCAACAACTTCAATTCGTGTTCCGGGTGGTTCGAAACTCACCTAAGCATCCCGGGACCTTGTTCAAATATTCTAATTTCTAACAAGTTCGTAAATACTACTTGGACCTATCCAAAGTCTAAAACACGTATGAAAAAAAAATATCTAAGATTCGATGGTCAAACCACATGTTGAACTCTCTTATGTTCATAAACTTCTAAAATTCCAATCAAGCGTCTGATTCATGCCTAAACACCTCGGATCTCAACCAAATTTTGTACACAAGTTACATTCAGCTGTACGAACCTATCCATAGTCCTAGAAAAACAATCGGAGTCTGAAAATATCAAAGACAACTATAAGTCAAAAATATAAACTCTTCAATTCTTCAAATTTCCAACTTTCGAATAACCATACAAATCGAACATATGTCCAATTCTAAAATAACCATACAAACCTATTGGAATCATAAAACTCAATTTCGAGATCGTTTACATAAAAGTCAAACCTTGATCAACTCTTACAACTTAAGACTTCCAAAAATAAAACTAAGTGTTACTGGTCGAATCATTATACTCTCCATCTCTTAAATAAAAGTTCGTCATCGAAAACGTTTAGAAATGTAACTGAACTGCCAAAAAGATATGGATAGTGGCTCTACATATCAGACTCAGTCTCCCATTTAGACTTCTCGCTTAGTTGGCCTCTCCAAATCACCTTCACCGATACGATCTCTTTTGACCTGAGCTTTCGAACCTGCCTATAAGCAACCTCACCAACTCTCTCCAACACCTCAAACGGGCTAATGAATCTCATATTAAACTTTCTCTCCTTCCCAAATATTATCACGTCTTTCATAGGTGAAACCTTCAAAGTACCTTCTCGCCTTCCATAAAAGCCACATCAAAGAACTTCTTATCAGCATAACTCTTCTACTTGGACTGAGTTTACGAAGTCGCTCCTAAATTAACTTCACCTTATCCAAAGCATGACGAACCCAATTAGTACCCAACAATCTAACCTCACCAAGCTCAAATCAACCAATAGGATAATGAAATCACCTACCATATAATTTTGTCACAAAAGGTAGCCTTGATCTTGAACGCCTTGTATTTGATTGTAACGACCCGGTCAGTCATTTTATGTATTGTAGCTCTATTCCCTCGTTTATAGATTCTTCTATGTTCATTTATGGTTATGTTACTTGTAGGGGTGATTGGTTTAGCTCCGGGGATATTTTGAAGTGAACTAAGACGCTTAGTCTCAAGGTTGGAAGCTTAAGTTGAAAGAGTTGACCGGAGTTTGACTTTTGTGTAGATGACTCCGGAATGGAGTTTTGATGGTTCTGATAGCTTCTTATGGTGATTTTGGACCCAGGAGAGGTTCGTAGGTCGTTTTGGTTAGAATTGGCAAAAGTTGGAAGTTGAAGGTTTGGAAGATAGAGAGGTTTGACCGAGAGTTGACTTTGTTGATACCTGGCTCGAATTTTGGTTCTGGAAGCTGGAATAGGTTCGTTGTGTCATTTATGACTTCTGCGCAAAATTTAAGGTCAATCAGAGTTGGTATGATATGATTCGACCTTGGTCTTGGAAGTTAGAAGTCCATTAGTTTCATTAGGCTTGAATTGGGATGCGATTCACGATTTTGATGTTATTTGATGTGATTTAAGGCTTCGATTAAGTTTGTGCTGTGATTTAGGACTTGTTGGTATATTTGGTTGAGGTCCCGGGGCCCTCGGACAAGTTTCACATAGTTAATAGATCGATATTGGACTTGGGGCATTGCTAAAGATATTTGGATTGCTGGTGTAATCGCACCTGTGTGGGCTTGGCCGAAGGTGCAATGCCGCATGTGCGGCTGGATGAATGCAGAAGCGGAATTGGGTTGGCTATGGAAGCTTCACAAGTGTGGGGAAGGACTGCATCTGCGAGACCGCAAATGCAGATTTTAGGTCACCAATGCAGAGAAGCATGGCCTCGGCTTGCACCACAGATGTGGAAGGACTTCCGCAGGAGGGGACGCAAAGAAGCACGAGGAGAACCACAGAAGTGGACCCGCAGAAGCGGGATTTTGGCAGTAGAAGCGGCAAGATAGAGTTTAAGTGATCTTTGCAGAAGTGGGGATTTTGTGAGGGGCATTGATGTCAGGCACCCGCACAGTGCTGAGTGATTATGTGTGTGATGAGTGGATATTTGAGATAGACAAATTGAGTACTCTGAGAATGTGAGTACCTGGGAATATCGCTATGATACCTTACTTTTGACATGCATATTTGACATATAGGCATAGAGATGTACCATTCCTCATGCTAGCTATACTTGACCTGTTCTTATCAGTGTTCATCTTTAATTGTAAATTTGAAAGCATATCTAAATTTTTGTACCATGAACGAGCTGAATATAGAAGTTTTTCTGAGTTATTTACTGTCACTGTCATTATATTACCTGTATTGTCATTATATTGGTTCTAATTGTATCCTTCTGAGCTCGTCACTACTTTCAACCCAAGGTTAGTTGTAAGGCCCCGGAAAATTTCACTAAGTAATTTAACGTTTTGTGGTGCCAAGGTAGGCTAACATATTGTACTTTCGGAATTTTTTGGCTGAACAGTGCATTTGGGAGTTGAAATTTTTTGACCTGGCTATAGCCCTGGCGAGGCCAGGTGTAAGACCTGGCTATAGCTCTGGCGAGGCCAGGTGTAAGACCAGGCTTTAGCCTGGCGAGACCTGGCCTGTAGCATGCTAGACCAGGCTTTAGCCTGGCGAGGCCAGGTCTGTAGCCCAGTCCGAAACTTCGGAGTATCCATTCTTCTATCACTATAACCTGACCCAACTTCGTTAAATTCACGCAATGGGTCATTTTTTAGCAAAAAAAAAACCTGATGCTTTAGAGTGAGAGAAGGAGCCCTAGAGTGAGAAAGTGATCTTCACCAAATCATCCTTCAATTCTTACACAAATCTTTGAAGATTAACAAGGAAAACATACTAGATCTTCATCCTTGAGTTGGGATTATTAGGATTTTCGGAACATTGTAGTAATTTAAGGAAAAGCTCAAGCAAGGTATGCTGGCTAAACTTTCTCTCTTAGAATCGAATTCCATAAATGATTCCATAAGTTCAAGTATGGTTCGCTCAAAATTCCTATTTCCTACATTCCGGGTCATTACCTATAAACTTGAAAATTATGAAATGAGCCTTATGATTAAAGATACATGTTCAAAGTATGGGTTGGGTATTAAAATGTTATGGCTTTGAGTCATGTTTCAAATAAAGGCTAAGTATGCCAAATTGAGTGAGAAAACTCGATATGCTTAAGACTCATAATTACTCATATGTGTACCTAAATTCTTGATTGAAAATGTCTTGTTGTTGATAATCTATAAAGATTCTTGAAAATAAAATAAGTGAATTGGGGATATAGAATGTGGCCATCGTTCCAAGAATTTAAGTTATGATTATGGCTAGTGTTGCCAATGAAATGTGAGGATGTGTTAAAGAATATGAAATGAGCCTCAACTCAACTGTTTAAAAATGATTTCAAGAATAGAATTGCCTCTTTTCATGCCCATAGTGGCTATTTATAACTAAGGATTTGCTATATAAATATATCCGGTGTGATTCGAGATCTTACATACTCATGTGTTCAAATTGTACATTGTCATTTCTGGGAAGGAGTTTGCAAGAATAAATGGTGTATTGTTTGTTTATGATTTTGATGTGAGTTTCTATTATTTGTCGGTATGCCCCATTCTTTGGGAAGAAACCTTTTGTGTTTAAATTTTCTATTACTAATGAATTTAAGGTATATGATTGTTGAATATTCGATATGTTGATAATGGTTGGTGATCTTTGACATTGAAAGAGGTGAAAGGGTGGAATACAAAATACGGCCATTGTGTCATGAAAGAAGAATCATATCTATGGCCAATATAGCCAATAAATTAATGATGTTGTGAGTAGCTAAAAGTACCAATGAAGCTATGTATGATATGAAAGGTTTATTGTATGTAATATGTGAGACATTGTGGACGGTCTATGAAACGCACATGGAATATTGTATATGTGATCCTATGGACTGTCTATGAAACGCATAGCTGTATTGTGTATGTGATCCTATGGACGGTCTATGAAACGCATAGTTGTATGGTATGAATAAACCCTATGGACGGGCTATGAAACGCATAGGTGAATAATATAATATGTGAACCCTATGGACGGGCTATGAAACGCATAGGTGTATAATATAATATGTGAACCCTATAGACGGGCTATGAAACGCATAGGTGTATAATATAATATGTGAACCCCATGGACGGGCTATTAAACGCGTAGGTGTATAATATAATATGCGAACCCATGGATAGTCTGTGAAATGCATATCCAGTATGAACAATAGATGCCACTTCCATTGCCCTTGTTTCCACATGTTGTTACATTTACATTATATTTTGTGTCTCACGCATAGTTCATATGGCACACTTGATCCCAAAATATGTTCAGAATGAAGTAAGTACAATAAGACTTGAAATGTGATTCTATGGGACGTTTCATAGTTTCTTGAGGTACTTCATTTGCCTCTTATTTAAGTTACTGTATTTCCATATGTGGACATTTTGATATTGTTGATTGTGACATGTTTTTTCTATGGTTTCTTTTCTTATATGGTTATTCTATTTTGAAAGAGGACTTTTAGCTATACATACTAGTGCTATTTGACGGCACTAACGTCCCTTTTGCCAGGGGTGCTGTAACTTTAAATGATACAGGTGGTTCCACAGCAGCAGCATCGATTAGTGATAGCGGTATTCCCTTCCCAACAGACTTGGTGAGCCCCACTTCATCCCGGGGTCATGTCATGTATCTTTTGTTCATTTTCTTATCATGTTTTGAGGTATAGCCGAAGCCTTGTTGCCGGTATTTCCTTATTACTCTTCAGTGTACTTAGAGGCTCCATAGATAGATTGTGGGTGGTGTTTGATGTGGGGGAATTTAACAAGAAAAGTTGGTATTTGACAAACATGTTTTTCATTAAATCTATAAACTTGTAATATGTTGGAAATTTTGAATGAAGCTGCTAATGGAAATGAATTGGAAGTCGTTAATGAAATATTTTCCGAATTAGATAAATGGAGTATATCTCCTCTTTATTCATGAATTAGTTTGGGTAGAAGGAAATCTAACAGGCTTGCTCGGCCGGGTTCACTCGGTTGAGCGCCGGTCGTGCTCCTCGATTTTGGGGCGTGGAATTTGTCATGTTATTTATTGAGTATATTGGGTCGGTTGTACTCATACTATACTCTGCACTTCGTGTGTAGATCCAGGTACATCTGGACGTTGTGGTTGCTAGATCGTTGCTAGTACTTGCTTGGAGACTTCAAGGTAGCTGCTATGACGTCCACAAACTTGACTCTCTTTCCTTTTATTTTCTTCAGTACTTTTTTTATTATTAAGACAGTGTACTAGAGTTTTTGGTTTATGTTGATACTTAGTAGTGCTCATTTACACGTTTACACCAGGTTTTGGGATGGTTTATCAGATATTTATGAGATTTTCCATTGTTGAGTTTATTAAAAACACGTTTTATTCAAATGTTTAGTTGTTATGTGATTTTTGTCTTGCCAACCAAGTGCGTTAGGCGCCACCACGACAGATTGGGATTTTGGGTTGTGGCATTGATTTGACTTTGTTCTTGATCGTGAATACTTGAAACTTGTGTTGAAGTGCTTGAAGACTTGCCGTTTGTATAGAACTGTAGCCTTTGATCCACGAGCTCCCTTATGTCTTCTTGTCAGACCTTAGCTTCTCTTTCCTCTCAAATGAGAGAAGTGACCATTTTATATAGAAGTGACCTTAGACTATAGCGATGCATTTTAAAGCCACGCGAGCCTAGGCTGAAAGTGGACAATATCACTAGTGGGCTGGGGTATTATATATGGTATTAGAGCCACTTCGCGTGCAACTTTGAATGGTGGTGCGGCAAACCTCTGCGAGGACGCTATCACGACCCAAATCTCAATATGTCGTGATGGCGCCTATCACAATACTATGCAAGCCGACAATCACAAAATGACTACTAATTTAATTTAAAAGCACTAGATATTGAGTTTAACGGTGGAAATCTCATAAATAACCGAAAGGACTAACTGCGACTCAAATACAAAATCTCCCAAAATCCAGGTGTCACCGAATACATGAGCTACTAAATATCAACATAGTAAAAACTTCTAATACAATTGTGTGAAAAGATAGAACAGTGCTAAATAAACTGAGGAAGGACGGTCGAGGTCTCCCGATGCCAAAGCAGCTACCTCAAAAGTCTCTAAGTAGGAAATGCTCCAAGTCTAGCGACCACCGTGCCTATTTGCACACAAAGTGCAGAGTGTAGTATGAGTAAAACCAACCCAATGTACTCAATAAGTAACAGAACTAACCTTGGGCTGAAATTCATATAATAACTGTATAGATATGACAGGAAAAATGACAGTAATAAGTCAAAGAAATCTCACAATCAGTTGGTACACTGTACATAAATGTAGACATGCGTTCAAGTTTAACAGTTTAAGCTCAACACTGATAAAAGATGCCAAGCATGACTGATATGAGGAATGTTACATCTCTATATCTACATGGAATGTGCATGTCACATGTAATGCATCACAATGATAACCTCATGTACTCACACTCTCAGAGTACTCAATCTGAATGCCTCAACTCTCACTCATCACACTCAATCACTCATCACTGTACGGTACCTGCGCTCACTGCTGCTATGTTAGACTCCGAAGGGGCGAATCCTGCCAAGAGCTAATATAAATCCAATATGGCCTGCTGCAGCGTGCAGCCCGATCCCATAATAATAGATAAAGCCTATAAGGCCTGCTGCATCGTGCAACCCGATCCATAACAATAATATATATAAAGCCAAGAAGGCCTGCTGCAGCATGCATCCGGATCCACAACCTCACTCACAACATGGCTCTCAGGCCCCAACTCAGTCATCAATCTCTCCAGTCTCCCGGTCTCAAAAATCTCATGCCTGGTCAGCCCAAACAATGATACATGATGTAACAATAAATAACAATACAAATTAAAATATGATATGCAAAAGATGGATGTGACTGAGTATATAATTGCAATTTAAGAAAATAACTCAACAGTAGAAATAACCTCTGTGGGTCCCAACAGAATAAGCATATAGCCTAAACATAATTTCTAACATGGATTGCAACTCAATTACTCTAACACGTAGGGATTTCATGAATAGCAACCAGGTTTGATAACTACACAGTACCACGGACATAACCGAGTCACAATTACCACGTTGAATGCCTACATGCCTGTCACCTAGTATGTGTTTCACCTCAATACCAACCACATAACACGTATTTCAGGGATTCATACCCTCAGAACCAACTTTAGAACTGTTACTTACCTCAACCGCGCAAATCCCTACTCCAACAAGCCCTTGCCTCACGAATCGGCCTCCGATCGACTCAAATCTCGCCAGAAACAACTTAATACAATCAACACAAGCTATAGGAATTGATTCCATACGATAAATCGACGCTCAAACCCCAAATCTTACTCTCCAATCTCTAGTCCAAAACTACCCAAATTCCACCTTAAAAATGCATAATCAAGGTGGAAAATTCAATATGTATTCAATATTAATGAATAAAAATGATCAAAAGTGGCTTACCTCTTGAAATATAGTGAAACCCCTCCCAAAAATCGCCACTACCCCGAGCATGAAAAGTCCAAAAATGAGAAAAATCCTCAAAACCCTCAATTATTTTTTCTTCTGCCCATGCATATTCGCACCTGCGGCTCCGCCTCTGCGGAAGAAGGTCCGCTTCTACGGAATTCACTAAAGGACCCGACCAGCCGCACCTGCGGCCCAAATCCCTCACCTGCGAGACCGCTTGTGCGGTCCGCTCTTCGCTCTTGCACATCCGCGCCTACGGATTCCAATCAGCTTCTGCGAGCCTAGGCCCATCTACAAAAATCCGCTTCTGGGGAGACCCATCACATCTGCATGCTTGCAGATACGGAAAACACCTCGCACCTGCGACCACTGCCCAACACACACAGGACCGCTCCTGTGAATCCATGCTCGCTTCTGCGGTAGCGCACCTACGACCAATTCCTTGCGGGTGCGATCGCACTCGACCTGAAACTCTTCAGCATTTTCACAAGTCCAAAACTTTAATCCGATTACATCTAAATCACTCTCGAGGCACCCGAGACCCCATCTAAACATACCAACAGGTCCTAAAACACAATACGAAGTTAGTCGAGGCCTCAAATCACATCAAACAACATCAAAAATACTAATCGCGCATGAAACTAATAGAATTCCTACTTCTACAGTCGATACCGAAACCTATCAAACCAACTTCGATTGACCTCAAACTTCGCACACAAGTCATAAATGACACAACAAACCTATTATAACTCCCGGAACCAAAATCTGAGCCCGGAAACCACAAAGTCCCTCGTTCAAACTCTTCAACTCTCCAAACTTCAATTTTTCCAACTTTCGCCAATTCAAGTTGAAATCACCTATGGACCTCCAAATCAATATCCGAACACACTCTTAAGTCCAAAATCACCATACGGCTCTATCAGAACTATCAAAACTCTATTCCGGAGCCATTTACACATAAGTCAACTATTACATCTCGCGATTTCGTACCTTAAAGTTTCGTCTTCAGCTAATCAACATAGACTCGGGATGAGATTATTTTGAGGCTATAAGCATTTATGCTATTCCTAACAAGCGATAAGTAAGTGCCGTGAAGGTTAAATTATAAACGAATCAAAGAAAGTGAGTTTCATTGAAGGTTGTCGATTTGGGATAAAATATGGTCCGGGAAACAATACCCGGTATTTATAGACTAGTGCCATACAAGGTACCCCATAACCACGATAGTAGGGTACATAAAGTGTGTTAAAAGTGAGTAGTATTTTAAGTAATTTGAGATAATTCTTAATTATGTGAATAATTCATTGATTATTGGTTAATGGGAGATTAATTAGTTAAATAAGACATTAGTAAATAATTAAGATGTTGGGATAAGGCCTAAGAGGCCCAAAAACGTGGCAGCCCTAAGAAATGAATAGGATTCATTACATTTAGGTGGCCAAATTAGAAGCCTTTAGCAAAGGATTAGTCATCCTAAGTGGGGCCCACCTAAGGTAACATTCCTAGTTCAAAATCAATTGCAATCTCTTAAGAAAGAGTTTCAGCAAAAGCTTACTTTGCATAGCAATGTTAATACTCCTCTCTTAAGAAAGAGTTTTAGCAAACATTATTTTGCATAAGCAACGTTATTACTCACATCTTAAGAAGAAAGTTTCAACAAAGATGATTTTGTAACAGCAACGTTATTGCTTCGATCATTTCATACAAATTGTTCCCTATTTCGATCTCGCTATTACGTGTTTCGTCACGATTGGCGTGTGTTAGAAGGATTGTCAAGAGAATCGGTTTAGGTATGTTAAGGCTATCCCTTCTTTCTTTTTGGCATGATCTATATGGCACAAACAAAACGAAAAAATGCACAACTTCCATAAATAACTCTATTCATAGAAGTATTAGAGGTGCCTATGTTCTTGAATTCCCATAGCTCTTATTATTCTATCGTCTGTTCATGGGTCTCAGAAAATACGTAAGTTGATAAAGTTTATTTCATGATATTAATCAGAGGTATAATGGTCTTATGATGTTCCAAGAGATTTTATTGACGTACTTCTCATGCATTGCATTCATTTATACATTTACTTTAACCCATGACCAGACGGTAGTATATACGCGTATATATGTATATATATGTATATGGGATATGGGAAAAGGTTATGGCGTTATATACGCACCACCACCTGATCAGCTGGTATATGTTGATGATTTTGCCGACAGTGGCCAAGATGATATGATGGGATGCCCTTAGAGGCTTGATGATATTATGTACACCTATACCCATACATGACACGACATTTATACGTACGTGCATGACATTATAAATGTTTTGGGATTTACAAAGTGATTTAGACTTACAGGCGGAATTCCTTATTCCATGTTTCATCTATGTCTATTATGTACTGATTTTTATGCCTTACATACTCAGTACATTATTCATACTAACTCCCTATTTCCCGGGGCCTGTGTTTCATCCCCGCAGGTGTAGGTAGACAAGTTGATGGTCCCCCTTCTTAGGATCCTGGATCAGCGAGAGTTGGTGTGCTCCATTTGACCCGGAGCTGCTTTGCATTTTGGTACGATATGTTTGTATACATATATGGGTATGATGGGGCCTAGTCCCATCCTTGTACAGTTGTATATTCTGTTAGAAGTTTGTGGACAGTCATGTATAGTTGGGTAGTATGTGGCCTTGTCGGCTTCCAGTTTTGGATATATAGTTGTCAATAGTAGCCTTGTCGGCTCGCCCTACGTATTTCGCACATGTATGTATATATGTCTTTTGGACAGGTTCCCCTCACCCATGTTATTCTCGTAATTCAGCAGATGTTATTCATGTTTATATCTTAGACACATGCTTAAAGGTGTTCGACAGGTAGGACTCGGGCACTCGTCATGGTCCATCGATTTGGGTCGTGACAAAAGTGGTATCACAGCAATTTTGTCCTAGGGTTGTCTACAGACTGTGTCTAGTAGAGCCTTGTTTATGGATGTGTTGTGTACCACACTTATAGATAGGAGGCTACATGACATATAGGATATTATCCGTCCTTCTTATCTTAGATCGTGCGATATAAGATTTCATGTTCCTAACGATATGTTACGTTTTCAGTGATGCCTCCGAAGACTACAGCCGCCTAGAAGGGCAAGTCCGTGGCTGGTGAGACTACTAGTCGAGCGCCACGAGTTACCAGGGCTCGGATAGAGTCTCATAGTGAGATTCTATCTCAAACTTTACATACCCCGCCCTCTCCAGAGGAGATATGAGGGGCACCAGCTCTAACGCCTACCCCTATACATCTAGCTCCTCACCCAGATGCACCGGGTCAGGAGATGAGAGATGATATTCAATTATTAACCCGATTAGTAGTCGCACAGGCTCGGCGTCAGGAAGTAGGTATTGGTCAAGCAGATAGGTTCATCGGTGCGAGGGTTCGTGATTTCTAATTTGGACCCTCCGGTATTCACTAAGGCAGATCCAAATGAAGACCCTCAGGTATTTAGTGAAAGAATTCAGAGGACTTTGAGGGTAATGAAGGCCACTACGACTGAGTCAGTTGAGCTAGCTTCCTATAGACTTCAAGATGTTGCAGTTAATTGGTACGAGTCTTGGGAGTTGTCTAGAGGTGAGGATGCCCCTCCAGCAGTGGTTGGAGTTAACAGAAGCTTTTCTTCGTCATTATCTGCCACCAGAGCTTAGACGGGCCAGAGTTGGAAGGTTCTTGACCCTTCGGTAGGGTAACATGAGTGTTCAGGAGTACAATGTTCAGTTTGACTCGTTGGCTAGGTATGCTCCCACTATTGTATCTAAGATAGAGGATCAGTTTCACCGATTCGTGATGGGGTTGGAGCTGCACCTGCTTAACGATTGTATATCGGTCTCACATCAGGCAGACATAGACATTTCTCATATTCAGGCATACACTTAGGGTATAGAGGAGCGTAAGCAGAAGTAGAGGGTCGATCGTGAGCATGATAGGGCCCAGAATAAGAGAGCGAGGTCTTTAGGTCCTTCTGGTGAGTTTCGAGATGGTCAGAGACAACAATACCCAAGGTATCCAACCCAGCCATCGGCTAGCACACCCCTCAATTTGCCGGTAAAGGATTTGATCGTACCACATATTCAGGGCCTGGTCAGAATTCCAGGGCCTCAAGTTCTCAGTATAGGGGTGAGTCAAGTCAAATAAGGCTGCCTTTTCCGCGATGTGCTCAGTGTGGTAAGCAGTATGTCGGGCAGTGCCGTATGGGGTTGGGTGTTTTTTATACTTGTTTGGTTATCTAGGCCACGTTATGAGGGATTGTCTGACGAGAGGTGATTGAAGCATAGCTCAGCCAACGGGATGTGTAGCTGGTTCATCATCATTAGTACGCCCCCCTTGGGCAAGGTTCACAAGCACCAATCGATCGTGGTAGAGGCAGAGGTAGAGCATCTAGCTCGAGTGGTCCTCAAAATTGAATTTATGCATTAACAGGATGACAGAATTAGGAGTCATCACCTGATGTTGTTACAGGTATATTATCAGTCTCCTCATATGATGTATATGCATTAATTGACCCAGGTTCCACCTTATCATATGTTACTCTGTTGGTTGCTAGTAAGTTTAGAATAAAACCTGAGTTGGTTAAACCTTTTGAGGTGTCCACACCTATTGGGGACCCAGTGCTAGCTAGGCGAGTATATAGAGATTATATAATAATAGTTCATAGTAGATCTACAGTAGCGGACCTAATCAAGTTACATATGGTAGAATTTGATGTTATAATGGGTATGGATTGGTTGGCTTCTTTAATGCCAACGTTGAGTGTAGATCAAAGATAGTCCGGTTTCAATTTCCAGGGGAGCCTATTTTTGAGTGGAACGGTAATATGGCGTCGCCAAGAGGTAGATTTATTTCTTATATCAAGGCAAGGAAGATGATCAGAAAGGGCTATATTTATCACTTCGTTCGGGTTCAGGATGTGAAAGTAAGGTCACCAACCATTCAGTCTATCTCTGTGGTTAATGAGTTTCCCGATGTTTTTTCCGATGAGCTCCCGGGTCTTCCACCAGAGCGAAAAATTGAGTTTGCTATTGACCTACTACCAGATACTCAACCAATATCTATTCCTCCCTATAGAATGGCCCCCGCAGAGCTGAAAGAGTTGAAGGAACAACTAAAGGACTTGCTTGAAAAAGGCTTTATCAGATCTAGTACATCACCGTGGGGAGCACCTGTATTATTTGTAAGGAAGGAAGATGGTTCCTTGCGGATATGCATAGATTATAGATAGTTTAATAAGGTGACGATCAAGAATAAGTACCCGCTCCCGAGGATTGATGATTTATTTGATCAGTTGCAAGGTGCCTAGTGTTTCTCAAAAATAGAATTGAGGTCCGGGTACCATCGGGTAAGGGTTAAGGAGAAGGATATTTCGAAAATAGCATTCAGGACCAGATACGGGCACTTTGAGTTTTGTGTCATGTCATTCGGTTTGACTAATGCCCCGTCAGTATTCATGGATTTGATGAACTGTATCTTAAAACCCTTTCCAGATCTGTTCGTAATTGTATTTATTGATGATATATTGGTGTATTCTCGTTCAGAGACTGAGCATGCAGATCATTTGCGTATTGTGCTTAGAGTTAGACAAAAAGGAAAGTTGTATTCAAAATTCTCTAAGTGTGAATTCTGGTTGAGTTCTGTAGCTTTCCTTGGGCATGTCATTTCAAGTGAGGGTATCCGGGTTGATACACAAAAGATTGAGGCAGTAAAGACTTGGCCTAGACCCACGACACCGACGGAGGTTCGTAGCTTTCTCGGTTTGGCAGGTTATTACAGGAGATTTGTAGAGGGATTTTCTTCTCTTTCGGTGCCATTGACAAAGTTGACTCAGAAGAGAGCTAAGTTTCAGTGGACTGATGCTTCCGAACGAAGTTTCCCGGCATTGAAGGATAGACTAATTTCAGCATCGGTTCTAATGCTCCCAGAGGGAACCGATGGTTACACTATCCATTATGATGCTTTAGGCATTGGATTGGATTGTGTACTGATGCAGCATGATAAGGTTGTAGCTTATGCTTCTAGACAACTAATAAAGCACGAGAAGAATTACCCGACCCACGATTTGGAGTTAGCCGCGGTGATTCATGCACTAAAGATGTGGAGGCACTACTTGTATGGCATTCATGTTGATATCTATATGGATTATAAGAACCTTCAGTATATCTTTAAGCAAAAGGAACTGAATTTGCACCAAAGGAGATGGTTGGAGCTACTTATAAACTATGATGTTGATATTTTATACCATCCGAGGAAGGCGAACATAGTAGCTGACGCCCTCAACCGTAGATCTATGGGTAGCCTGTCATATTTATAGCCAAAGAAGAGGGAATAGCCCATGAGATTCATCAGCTAGCTAGTCTTGGAGTTCGATTATTGGATTCAGGTGATATCAGAATTACTATTCAGGACATGGCAACATCCTCTTTAGTAACTGAAGTGAAGGAACGCCAATACGAGGATCTTGTGTTAGCTCATTATAAGAATACAACCCCTCAGAAGGAGAAGACACCATTTGAGGTTACAGAAGATGGGGTCCCTAGACATCAAGGACGATTATGTGTCCCTAATGTTGCAGGGTTGCGTCGGCGGGTCATGGGAGAAACTCACTATTCTCGCTATTCTATTCATCCAGGAGCAACAAAGATGTATCACGATATTAGGGAAATATATTGGTGGGACGGAATGAAAAAAGATATAGCAGAGTTTGTTGCCAGTGCCCTAACTGTCACCAGGTCAAGATTGAGCATCAAAAACCCGGTGGATTATTGTAGGCTATGGAGATTCCGACTTGGAAATGGGAAGCAATCAATATGGATTTCATTTTAGGCTTGCCTCGTACCCAGCGTAAGTTCGATTCTATATGGGTGATTGTTGATAGACTTACAAAATCAGCCCATTTTCTGCCCGTTAGGACTACATATTCCGCAGAGGATTATGCAAGGCTTTACATTAAGGAGATAGTATGACTGCATGGTGTCCCTATATCTATTATCTCGGATAGAGGAGCTTAGTTTACAGCTAATTTCTGGAGATCCTTCCAAAAAGGATTGGGGACTTAGGTAAGTCTTAGTACAATATTTCATCCCCAGACAGACGGACAGGATGAGCGCACTATTCAGACACTTGAGGATACGTTACGGGCTTGTGTGATAGACTTCAAGGGTAGCTGGGATAATCATCTACCACTTATTGAGTTCGTGTATAATAATAGTTATCATTCCAATATTCAAATGGCTCCATACGAAGCTCTTTACGGACGGAAGTGTAGGTCGCCTATAGCATGGTTCGATGTTGGGGAAACTACGTTAGTAGGACCAAAATTGGTACAACAGGCAATCAAAAAAATTAAGCTTATACAGGAAAGGCTATTAGCAGCTCAAATCCGTCAAAAGTCTTATGCAGATAATCGATGGTGAGACTTGGAGTTTCAGGTTAACGATTGGGTATTCCTAAAGGTATCACCGATGAAAGGCTTTATGAGGTTCGGAAATAAAGGAAAACTTAGCCCTCGGTACATTGGACCATATAAGATCATACGCAAGGTAGGCCGGGTAGCGTATGAGTTAGACTTACCTTCTGACTTGGAATCTGTACATTCAGTCTTTCATGTTTTTATGCACCATAAATGTATCGGAGATCCTTCCAGAGTTGTGTCAACTGATGATGTTCAGGTCACAAAACAGCTATCATATGAGGAAACTCTTATTGCTATACTAAATAGACAGGTTCGGAGATTGAGGACTAAAGACCTAGCTTCGGTGAAATTACTTTGGAGAAACAACAATGTGGAAGAAATGACTTGGGAGGCCGAAGAAGACATGAAGTCTAGATATCCTCACTTATTTCCTCTTCCAGAGAAGGGTCCGAATGAGAAATCACAACCTTAAGGTACGTGTATGGATTCTTATATTAGTTATTATCATTGGTCGTGTGAGGCCATTGTCGTGAGTGATAATTGTGGCAATATCTAGAGTTGAATTATTAAGTTCTCTACATGAAGGATTGATAGTAGTACTATTACAAAGGCGACTCTGCCAAAATTTATATAGATCCCGAGAAGTTAAACATTCAAGGACGAATGTTTCTATGGGGGGGAGGATGTCACATCTCGCGATTTCGTACGTTAAAGTTTCGTCTTCGGTTAATCAACGTATCGGGGACGAGATTATTTTGAGGTTATAAGCATTTATGCTATTCCTAACAAGCGATAAGTAAGTGCCGTGAAGGTTAAAGGGTAGACGAGTCAAAGAAAGTGAATTTCGTTGAAGGTTGTCGATTTGGGATAAAATACGATCCGAGCTACAATACCCGGTATTTATGGACTAGTGCCATACAAGGTACCCCATAACCACGATAGTAGGGTACATAAAGTTTGTTAAAAGTGAGTAAAATTTTAAGTAATTTGAGATAATTCTTAATTATGTGAATAATTGCTTGATTATTGGTTAATGGGAGATTTATTAGTTAAATAAGACATTAGTAAATAATTAAGATGTTGGGATAAGGCCTAAGAGGCCCAAAAACATGGCAGCCCCAAGAAATGAATAGGATTCATTACATTTAGGTGGCCAATTAGAAGCCTTTAGCAAAGGATTAGTCATCCTAAGTGGGGCCCACCTAAGGTATCATTCCTAGTTCAAAATCAATTGCAGTCTCTTAATAAAGAGTTTCAGCAAAAGCTTACTTTGCATAGCAACGTTAATACTCCTCTCTTAAGAAAGAGTTTCAGCAAACATTATTTTGCATAAGCAACGTTATTACTCACATCTTAAGAAGAAAGTTTCAACAAAGATGATTTTGCAATAGCAACATTATTGTTTCGATCATTTCATATAAATTGTTCCGTATTTCGATCTCGCTATTATGTGTTTCGTCACAATTGGCATGTGTTAGAAGGATTGTCAAGAGAATCGGTTCAGGTATGTTAAGGCTATCCCTTATTTCTTTTTGGCATGATCTATACGACACAAATGAAACGAGCAAATGCACAACTTCCATAAATAACTTTATTCATAGAAGTATTAGAGGTGCCTGTGTTCTTGAATTCTATGTCTGTTATGTACTGATTTTTGTGCCTTACATACTCAGTACATTATTCGTACTGACGCCCTATTTCCCAGGGCCTGTTTTTCATGCCCACAGATGCAGGTAAACAAGTTGATGGTCCCCCTTCTTAGGATCCTGGATCAGCGAGAGTTGGTGTGCTCCATTTGACCCGGAGCTACTTTGCATTTTGGTACGATATGTTTGTATACATATATGGGTATGACGGGGCCCAATCCCGTCCTTGTACAGTTGTATATTCTGTTAGAGGTCTGTAGACAGTCATGTATAGTTGGGTAGTATGTGGCCTTGTCGGGTTCCAGTTTTTGGATATATAGTTGTCTATAGCAGCCTTGTCGGCTCGCCCTACGTATTTCGCACGTGTATGTATATCTGTCTTTTAGAAAGGTTTCCCTTACGCATGTTATTCTCGTAATTCAGCATATGTTATTCATGTTTATATCTTAGACGCATGCTTAAGGTGTTCGGCAGGTAGGACTCGGACACTCGTCATGGCCAATCGGTTTGGGTTGTGACATCAACATTCGGTCCAGTCTTTCAACTTAGGATTCCAACCTTGGGACTAAGTGTCCTAATTCATTCCGAAACATCCCCAAAACCAACCTAACCACCCCGGCAAGTCACTTAACAACAAGCGAACATAGAATAAGCAAATAAATGGGGGACCGGGGCTACAATACTCAAAACGACCAGTCAAGTCGTTATATTCTCCCCCTCTTAAACAAACATTCATCCTCGAATGGGTCTAGAATCATACCTGGAGCCTCAAATAGGAGTGGATATCTGCCCCGTATCTCTTGCTCGGTCTCCCAAGTAGACTCTTCAACCGGCTAACCTCTCCAATGTACTTTCACTGAAGCTATGTTCTTTGACCTCAACTTTCGAACCTGCCGATCCAAAATTTCCTTCGACTCCATATCATAAGTCAAATCCCCATCTAACTAAACCGTGCTGAAGTCCAAGACATGAGACGGATCACCGAAATACTTTCGGAGCGTGGAAACATGAAACACTTGATGAACAATCGATAGACTAGGTGGCAATGCAACCTTGTAAGCCACATCTCCAATCCTCTCAAGCACCTCAAAAGGGCCAATATACCGAGGGCTCAACTCTCCATTCTTCCCGAACCTCATAACAACCTTCATGAGCGGAACTCTATGCAATACCTTCTCCCCCACCATGTAAGCAACATCAAGAACCTTCAGATCGGCATAACTCTTCTTTCTAGATCGTGCCGTGCGAAGCCGATCTTGAATCAACTTAACCTTTTCCAAAGCATCCTGAACCAAGATAGTACCCAATAGCCTAGCCTCACCCAGCTCAAACCAACCAATCAGAGATTGACACTGCCTCTCATAAAAGGCCTTATACAGAGCCATCTGAATACTCGATTAGTTGCTGTTGTTGTAGGCAAACTCTACAAGCGGCAGAAACGGATCCCAAGAACCTTTGAAATCCATGACGTAAGCGCGTAGAATATCATCCAATATCTGAATGGTTCGCTTGGACTATCCTTCCATCTGAAGGTAGAGTGTTATACTCAATTCAACCCGTGTGCCTACTCTCGCTGCACTACTTTCCAAAACTGCGATGTGAACTACGTGCCTCGATCTGAAATAATGGACACCGGCAGACCGTGAAGCGATCAATCTCACGAATATAGATCTCAGCCAAGCGCTCCGAAGAATAGGTAGTCCTAACTGGAATGAAGTGCGTGGACTTAGCGATCCACAATCACTCAAATATCAAAAACTTCTTCAAAATCCATGGGAGCCCAACTACGAAGTCCATTGTGATAGCTCCCATTTCCACTCAGGAATCTCAAGCCTCTGAAGCAAACCGTCCGACCTTCGATGCTCGTACTTCAATTGCTACCAATTCAAGCACCAAGCTACAAGCTCCACTATATATTTCTTCATCATCCTCCACCAATAGTGCTTCCTCAAATCCTAGTACATCTTCTCGCACCCGGATGAATGGAATACCGCGAATTGTGGGCCTCCTCAAGAATCAACTCACGTAAACCATCCACATTGGGAACACATATCTAACCCTGCATCCGCAACACCCCATCATCTCCAATAGAAACCTCCTTGGCATAACCGTGCTAAATTGTGTCCTTAAGGAGAAGCAAATGGGGGTCATCATACTGACGCTCTCTGATACAATCATATGAAGCGACCAAATTACTAGAAGAAATACATGTTGATACCCAATTTTTCCCTAGGTATTTTTATATACAAAATACTTTCAAAATAGCATGTACATACATATATAAGCATGCCCAAGAGTTTTGGTATTTTTTCCTAATTTTTAAAGATTTTAAAATCAATTTATTATCCATTTTAGCAGTACAAAAATCAGTAATTATTCCCCAAAACTATCCTTTTTGTGAATAACTTATTTTATTCTCATATTTACACCAAAATATAATTAAGGTGACTTTTGTATATTTTTACAAATTTATTTGGTATTTTTAAAGCTAAATTGCATATAATTATAATTATAGCCTATTTTACGATTAATAGTATTTTATAATTGTAAAATTAGCTCCAGTATTTTTTAAATTAATATTTATGTATTATTAATTAGCTCAGTACTTTTAATTTTCTTTTAAAATCATTTTTCACTATTTTTATAAAATAAAAGGGAAAAATTGGCTATTTAATATTTAGCCCATTTCTATTTCAATTATAGCCCCCATTTCCTTTCAATTTTGGCCCTTAATTTGACCCAATTCCGCCCCAAATTAAACTAGCCCAATCCCTAAATTACCCGACCCCTGACCCGATTAAAAAACCCACCCGGCTCCCCTTTGATCCAGGTCGTTGATCGTTTTGATCAACGGCCATTAGTTCCCCTTTCCTTTTTTAGTCTCCAAACCCCCCCTAACCTAATTCATTTCGTCTGAGACGCCGCCTTTGAACCCATTCGTCTCTCAAATTCTCTCGAACCTTCCTGGAACCCAAATCGTCTCCCACCTTGTTTCACCGGGTTTCCACCGGAATCCATGGCGTCTCAGGCCACGGATGGTCTGTACTCACCCTTCCTCACCATTAGACCTAAGCTATTCAAGGCTGTGAAACCTGACTTCGATGGTTCTCTCGAAGACCTTCTCAGATCTGTAGATCTATGGCTTCACCGACCATTACTCCGGCATATTCGAGCAATATGAGTCTTTTCGACTCAGGATCTGACTTTCCTCAAGACCTTTCTCATTCCTAGGGTTTTTCTCTGCAACCCTAAGCTGTCCGAGGTTCTTTACTTGCTTATTTTCTTAGATCTGGAACATGTCTATGTTCTATTGAACGTTTTAAAAGATTTTCCCCAAATTTCCTTTTTCAAAATCATTTTTTCTTTCGATTTAGGGTTTCTGAAAGGTTTTCAAAAGCATATTTCTGACTCTGTTGTTCTTTCCTTATGTGTGTTTGTCTGCCTTCTTTTACTACGCATGTACTGTTCTTCTATTGTCTTTTTTTCTACTCTACATGTTATTCCTGTGCTCACATGTTAATCCGTGTTGTTTTCCTTATTCATTGCTATATGTGTTTACGGTCGAGTTCTTTGATTTTTGTTTACTTTACTGAATTCTGTTTGTGTTCTTACTAAGCATATTTCATCTACTTTTGTTTAAGCTCGTATCATCTCTTTCTTCTGAACCTGTGTAAATTCCGGGTTTTCTCAAACATGTTCTCATGATCTTGAATTAGTTTTCTTTCTATCATGTATGTTTGTTTCTCATAAGTCTTTGGAAAAGACTTCTGAGCCTCTCTCAAGTGGCTTGCTTTCTCACCTCTATGTCTGATTCAATTAGAAAACCCTACGATTTGGGGGTTTCTTGGCAATTTTGATTTGTTTGCGAGTTAGGGTTCTATTTTGGGACCCCTGGACTCCCAGACTCGTTATGAGTCTGCAAACGAGACTTATACCACTTTTGCTTATGATTCTGGACCTCTCTTTGATTAACTTCTCTTCCAAATAACTTGACAATCCCTTCTTGATTCACTTATTTGTGTGCTTTATATATGAGAAACTCCTCTTTCAAAAGGTTTACCAACTAATTGATTGATTCTGAAATCCTTTTAATAAGGCTGACAGATTGTCACTGATTTTCTTTGATTGAACTTCCTTTACCTTTCCTGACTAGGTTCATTCTAATTGAACTTGTAATTTTGGTTTCACTGGCTGTTTGATTGATTCCCTTGCCATATTTAGCACAAACCGTGTACCACTGATTATTTTCCTTAAATAACTCCCATGTATTTACCCTTCTTATGCTACTTTGAAAAGGTTTTAATTAAAACTCCTTTCTTTAACTGGCTTTTACCCGTTGAAATCAGAATCCCTTAACCAAAGGGAGATTGATTTCAATGTTATTTCCTTGCCTCTCTTACTTATTTTTTGAACTATAAAAGGGACTGCCCTTCTGCACTTTTAAGAGGACGAACACACTACTAATCCATAACTTCCAATTCAACACTTACACACTTGCAATACTGTTTTGAATTCAATACTCTTTCAACACTCTGCTTTGCTTGAAATCTTTGGGAACTACTTTGCTTGCAACTTGGCCTTTTCGAGATTACTGCTTTTACTTGTTTTCCCTGAGACCGGTATGTTCTGATTCAGTTTTCTGCCTCACCCCCTATGTGTTTACTTTATAGTTTCAGCACTCTTGTTTAATTTGCTATTCATGTTCAGTGATTAAACCATGTATGTTCTTTCCTTGCACCTGTTTCTATTGTGAATCCCTACCCCCTATTCCCTTTATGTGTTTGAGTTAAGGTTCTTGGCCTAGCAGTATCCAAATTACTGCCCAGGTCAGAACCTGGTCCTCAGTGGATCCTAACTCCTCATATTTGGCTAACAGGCTGGTCAGGGGTGTGCCAGCACTCTTAATTGCTGGGCATGACCACTAGCCTACCATGGCTTTCCCTAATTCCCCTCTATGCACTTACACTTACTCTTAGACTCTTAAGTTCTGCCCCATTCTATGAGCCCTGCTTTGGGACCTTGAGTTCCCTCTAAACTTGGACATTTGAGGGCTGGCCTTTCCACACTGCACCATGATCTAATTCTGCAATGCATTTGGGGTGTAAGCATTGCCCGGAGCCCCTTTGAGACTCTTGAGAACTTTGATACATCCCAAACATGAGAAAGGCTTTTGGAAATCTGATCCTGGAAGTTGGTTTATCTCATATTGAGGACTTTGAGTCTGAATTAGGCTGTTTGGTTGTAGCTTGAGTTTCTGATGTAATTTTTTTTTACTTTTCTTGATTCACTCGGGTCTATAATAATTTGTAATAACTATTGGGGATGGCTAGTGGAAAGGGATGGGAATGAATACATGCAAAGGGTAGATAACTTGCCTATAGGATTTTCTGATTCCTGCGTTCATATAGACAGCATACTTATAGGTTACTTATAAATTCCTGCATTCATGTAGATAACTTGTTCATAAGGTTACTTATAAATTTTTGCGCTTCTGCATTCTCATCTTAGAAATTCTGCCTATAAGTATTTTTTTTGCATTTCTGCATATAGAAATCCTGTCTCTAAGTTTCTGCATTTCCGCATATAGAAATCATGATCATAGGTTTTCTGCACTTCTGCATATACATGTCATTAGGCAAACCATCATAGGTCTAATAATAATCAACCTCATTCTAGATACCATGCCTATAGGACTCTTGCATTTATGTAATCGTTTAAAACCAATAACGCTTAGAAATCATGTCTATAGGAGTAATCAACTGAATCAGCTTCGTCTATTTCATCCATGAGTCTAAAATCAGCCACAAGGTCGTTTAAAATCTGCAGATCTTTTGTTTATAAAACCAGTAATCTTTTCTTTAAAATCAGTACGCTATGTTAGATATCATGTCTATAGGTCTCACCTAGGCAAACCATTAAGTTGATTAGTTAACTGTGTCGGTTTTGATAAACTACAACCAGACAAGGCTAATTCGGATTCCTCATCTGAGAAATATGTGATAAATCAGCCTGTCCTAACGCTTTAAATTCAATTCAGACCTAATCAGTACCTGTAAGTCATGCTAAATAATTTGTTGCTTTGAATGAGGAGTCCTATTTGAGTCTTTAACTGCTATGTGCTTCCCCTTTTACTGCTTTATGTGTTTTTGTTTGCCGCACTAGGTTTTTTGTCCTTTTAAAACTCTGAAAACGCCAATCTCCCTTCCCTTAGGATTAGTAGTCCCAACTGCCTCCGGGACTGATAGGATTTGGGGCGGGTAATAGCATGCAATAAGTAACGAGACCATTCAGCGATTTAATACCTTAACGGGGTGGGTAAGGGTAGACATGGATATGATGACCACGCGATAGACACCACGTGTATAAATGGTTCTCGAGTGTTGCGTGGGGTGATCCATGTTATTTATAAACCTAGGACCCCCCCCCCCCCCCCCTCCCTCTTTACTTGTTTATTTTCTTTTTTTTTCAGAGAATTTTTTATAAGCTATAAATTTTCAGTTCTTTAAAACTCCTTCTTTTACTTCAATCCTTTTAAGTCTCTTTTAGATATTTAATTTCCACACTGTTTTTTCTCCGAACCTCCGCCTCTTTTACTCCTTCGTTTGATTATTTTTTACCCAATTTATTTGACCCCCCTTTCTGCACTTATACATCCTTTAAACAATTATGAAACGCCTATTTTAAACTTCAACACGCTTTTAATTTTTATTAACTTTCCTTGTTGCAATCATTATTGGAGAGTTGTTTGTTTGCTTACTTGTTGTTTCCATTCAAAGTCACAATTATAGCATGACCGGGAACCACACTAGTGTGATCTTGGGGGTGGTGGCCTAACACCGCTTCCCCCCCCCGAGATAATTTCAAGCCCTTACCCATTCTCTGGTTCTTCTTCTCTCTTGAATTTCTTTAGTGTCCCTAATGCACTTAATCATTAGGTGGCGACTCTTCCTAAATTGCAAACCCAATTCCCAAAAGGAAAAGAGTTGTCCGCCCAAATGTCATAAACCCAATTTCGCCTTTAGAAAAAGGGGGCATCGACAGCATGGCGACTCTGCTGGGGATATTCTTTAGGCTTTTACCATTTCATGCTACTTGTGACTTTATTGCATATTTATTGCCTTTATTTAATGTCTTTATCTCTTTTCTACTGCAAAACTGACTTGGCTCTTTGTTTTCTTTTCTTTAATGCTTTCTTTTACTGCTTTCCTTCAATATTGTTGTAATTATGAGCAATTATTGTAATCATTACCTTATGAACGTGCAAATACGTGACAACTTGTTTCATTGTTGTAATTGCATATTCAACATCATATTCCACTCGTGCCAAACAAAATACCATAGCAACGCTTATAATGAGTGGTTGCGCCCTTCCGATATTATTACCCCCTAAATTTGGCAAAGGCGTATTTGCGGTAAAACCAGTCGATTAGCGGTGCAGTCGACGGTTCCGTGCCTTTCCCTCTTGAGTTGTCCACTCAAGGGTACCGGTCTAACACCCCATAGAAACCTTACTCTGTTCAATTGTGCATGCATCACTGTCAAACCTAGCTGAGTCAGTTATGTTGTCTGCATAATGACTCTTTAAGATAGCCTTGTCCAAAGTCCACTGGGTTTCCTTGGAACCCAAACGGACATTACCATGTCTGTGCATTTATTTGGAGAACTAAATGCTGCTTATGCCAATTATTGGATATTTAAATAGTCGAGTCCGGCGGGGGTAAGGGTCTAACACTTTGTTTTGCAGAAAATGAGGCACGAAGTCCCCAGATTCGGCATGGTCACCAACATCCACCCCAAACTGCTAAGCTGGTGGAAGGATTTTCACTCCAGCGATCAGACTCTCATCCGGAAGTATTTGGGGAACCTACCCTCTCTATTGGAAATTCAACCCAACAACAAAATCATAGAAGCTTCTACCCTATTCTGGGATTGTGATAAGTCTGTGTTTGCCGGACTGTTGAAGGAAATGAAGGCGGACACTTGGCTAAAGCCTACCTGCTGCTAGGATTGCGCGAACTGGGAGAGCTGTTCGAGGGAGCTAACACTGCCGAGTCTGGGGAAGGTCCTTCTGGGACCAAATAGATAGGAGCTTTTCCTTTTTGCTTTGAGAAATGTAATAAGGCCTATGGCCACTAGTGACATTTTTATTTCCTGTCGTTTTGGGATTCGTCTACCTTTTTATCAATAAAATGAGGCATTTAGCATTCCAAGTTCTCCAAATTTACTTGTCGCTAGGCCTACCTCGGGCACAACGAGGTCCCCCAAAATTAGGACACGCTTTATATTTCCTGCACTACGTGTTTAAATATCGCAACATTTTTCCTTATGATCCTCACTAACTTGTTACCTTTTTGCTTACTTTTTATTTTATTCCCCTCCCCAAAGGTTAGTTCGTGCACTCTGGCATCGTCATCTTACTCCACAAGATCCAAAGGCCCTCCACCTCCTCCTCCTCCTCCGAGTCCTGTCAGAAACAAGAACAGGGGAAAAATGGAAGATTTGAGCAACATCAGAAAGGAGAACTCAGTCGAAAGGGTAGAGGTTCCTCAGGGTATTCAGGTTTCCAAGGAAAGTGCCTCCCAGCTCGAGCAGAAGTTATTGAAATTTGAGGAAGAACTGGACCAAGTTCGGAACTTGGCAAGCTTGTCATTTTCCCTCACTACCCCAGATGTCAACTTCCCCAACACTCAAAATCCCACACCACCACAAAACATCCCAAAACCACAAAACCAACCCGCTCACCACCACCACTGCAACACATGCCACGCTTCAAGCAACACCCACTGCTCATTCCTGAACCACTAAACTCCACAAATGATCATCACCACAACACCCCCATCTATGTGGAAACCATACCGCACCCCATTCAGCTCGCCTCGAGCACACCTGAGTCTGATGACAAAGACTCTCTTATCAAGAATCTGGCCGCAGAACTCAAGAAGCTGACTAGCCGAGTTCAGGGTGTTGAAGGAAGCAAGGGGATCGAGGGACTGAATTACGAAGACCTTTGCATTCAACCAGATGTCGAACTGCCCGAGGGGTACAAACCTCCCAAGTTCAAAATGTTCGATGGCACCGGGGATCCCAGAGTTCATTTGAGGACATACTGCGACAAGTTGGTCGGAGTAGGAAAGGATGAAAAGGTTCGCATGAAGCTCTTTATGAGAAGTTTGAAAGGGGATGCTCTATCTTGGTACATTAGCCAAGACCCGAAGAAGTGGTCGAACTGGGTAAGTATGGCGTCTGATTTCATGGACAGGTTCAGATTCAACACGGAGAATGCGCCAGATGTGTTCTACATCCAAAACTTGAAAAAGAAACCCACGGAGACATTCCGCGAGTATGCTACTCTTTGGAGATCAGAAGCTGCTAAGGTCAGGCCGGCTTTAGGAGAAGAACAAATGAACAGGTTTTTCGTTCGGGCTCAAGACCCACAGTACTACGAAAGGTTGATGCTGATTGAAGGCCAGAAATTTTCCGACATCATCAAGCTAGGGGAGAGGATCGAGGAAGGTATTAAAAGTGGTATGGTCACTAACTTTGAAGCATTATAGGCTACCAACAAGGCTCAACAGTCTGGTGGCACGTCCAAGAAAAGGGATGTGAGTGCCGTGATGGTTGCACAGAGAACAAAATCCCCAATCAAATACCAAACCTACCCAATACCCCCTCTTACATATCAACCTACCTCAAATTACCAAGCACATTTGCCCTCTTACCAAGCTCCACCACCTACTTACCAATCATCTCTACCTCCCGCATATCAGCCTACTTCACCCAAATACTCCCAACCCGCACACGTCTACCAAGCCTACAACACCCAACAAGCCCACTATCAATCACCTCCCCCTCACTAAAATTTCCCTAGACCCCGACCAAACTTCGACCGCAGACCTCCCAAACAATACACCTCCATTGCCGAACCAATCGACCAGTTGTATGAAAGGCTTAAAGCTGCTGGTTACGTCACCCCTATCCCTGCCATAACACCAGAAAATCCTTCCCAATAGGTCAACCAAAACAAAACCTGTGCATACTATTCCGGCATGAAGGGGCATACCATTGATGAATGTCGCTCTCTGAAGGATAAGATCCAAGCGTTGATTGACAACAAGATCATCGTGGCAAAGGAGCCTGCTCCGAATGTCCGTAATAACCCTCTACCGGACCACAAGGGTGGCGATGTTCACATGATTGAGATAGAAGATGATTGGGACCCTAAAGGATCGATCGGATTGATCGCTGAAGGTGATGAGCCAAAGAAACCAACAGTCACACTTAATCCGATTGTAGTCCAGATCCAGCCTTCTGGAGACGCCGAAGTGAACATGTCCATACCACTTGATATTGAAACACCATCTTCTGCAAAAACGCCAGGGCCGATTGAGGTCGAGTTGGGGTCCCCGAAGGCACCTACGCCATTTGAAGTTGCTGTGTTACCTTCCAAAGCAAGGGTACCCATTCCGGTAGCAATGTCGGCCATAGCACCATTTCGTACGAGGGCCATCCCTTGGGATTACACAGCCGAGGCAAGGAGAAAAGGAAAAGCCAAAACCGGAGAAGCAGTTGAGGCACAAGGTATGACAAGAACCGGCAGGGTTTATTCTCCGGAACACTTGGTTGAGTCGAGTAAGAAGACCTCTGGTCGACAAGCCATCACCGAAACTGGGCCCGATGACCTCTGGAGAAAGATACAAGCAATGGAATACTCAGTCATTGACCAATTGAATAAAACACCGGCACAGATCTCTATCCTAGCTATGCTGCAAAGCTCCAATGCACATAAGAATGCCTTGTTAAAAGTACTAAGTGAGCATATGTACCGAGCAACACCACGGGAGGAAAAATGGAAAATATGGTAGGGCGGGTATTGGAGAGTCACAAAAATCACTTTCCACGAAGATGAGTTGCCACCGAAGGTTTAAGCCACAACAAGGCGTTGCACATCACTGTGCAATGCGAGGATTATTTCATCACCCGAATTATGATTGACGGAGGGTCCAGCCTCAATATTTGTCCATTGGTGACTCTCAGAACATTGGGAAAGAGCCTGCATGAGATCAAGGATGGAGCCATCAATGTCAAGGCTTTCGATGAGGAATTTGTTCTTAGAAGAGGATGATATGGACTGTTATGTCATTTTTGAGGAGGAGGGGGAGGAAGCCCTTCTATACAGGCTGTAAGCAGAGGAGCACGCCTCAACAATTGGACTGTCAGAACCACCAGAGCCCGGCGTGCCTCGGGGTAGCAAGGCTGAACAAAGCACCACGCATTATTTTGCTTTACTAGTTTATTTTCCTTTCGCATTTTATTTTTCACAAGAAAGAGCTCCAATGTTCAAAACACTTATGGAATTTATTAAAGTATTTCATTTTTCTTACAAATCTCTCTCTTATTATTTCCTCTCATTACTTTACTTAAACAGCATTACTATTACTTATCTTGATGAACCGACGATTGTGACATGCAACGAGACAACGCAACAAACAGATATAGACTCGGAAGAAGATGATATACCAGAAGAGGTTGTTAAAAAGGTTGAGGATTTCGAGAATAGACCTAAGTCTAACTTGGACGAGACTGAGGTTGTTAATTTGGGAGATGCAGAAAATGTCAAGGAAACACGTATCAGTGTTCATTTTCACCATCAGAAAAGGAGGAGTACACGGAATTCCTGAAGGAGTATGAGGACATATTTGCCTGGTTGTATGATGATTTGACCGGTCTTAGTACATCTATCACGGCTCACAGACTGCCAACCGATCCTGCATGTCCGCCAGTGAAACAGAAGCTCAGGAAGTTCAAGCCTGACATGAGTTTAAAAATCAAGGAAGAAGTCACCAAGCAAGTCAAAGCCAAGGTTCTTAGGGTAGTAGAGTATCCAAGATGGTTAGCCAACATCGTGCCAGTACCGAAGAAGGACGGGAAGGTTAGAGTCTGTGTCGACTACCGGGACCTCAACCGGGCCAGTCCCAAAGACGACTTCCCCTTGCCAAATATACACATCTTGATTGAAAATTGCGCCAAGCATGAGCTGCAGTCATTCGTTGATTGTTTTGCCGGGTACCATCAGATATGGATGGATGAGGAAGATGCTGAGAAAATAGCCTTCATTACGCCGTGGGGGATGTATTGCTACAAGATGATGCCGTTTGGGTCAAAGAATACAGGGGCCACCTATATGAGGGCCATGACTACTATCTTTCATGACATGATACACAAGGAGATCGAAGTATATGTAGATGATGTCATCATCAAATCCAAGAAAGCCACTGACCACATGGAAGATTTGAGGAAGTTCTTCAACAGACTGAGAAGGTACAACCTGAAACTGAATCCCGCCAAATGTGCATTCGGGGTTCCTGCCGGAAAACTACTCGGGTTTATTGTGAGTCGCCGAGGAATAGAATTGGATCCGTCAAAGGTCAAAGCCATCCAGGAATTGCCACCACCAAAGAACAAGAAAGAGGTTATGAGTTTCTTGGGGAGACTTAATTACATCAGCCGGTTCATAGGTCAGTCCACTGTCATTTGTGAGCCGATCTTTAAGATGTTGAAAAAGGACGCCGCTACCAAATGGACCGAAGACTGCCAGAAAGCCTTCGATAGAATCAAGGAGTACTTGTCAACACCGCCAGTTCTGGTTCCGTCCGAGCCAGGTAGACCCCTGTTACTCTACCTTGCGGTACTAGATGGAGCGTTTGGTTGTGTTCTGGGGCATCATGATGAAATGGGGAGAAAAGAGCAGGCCATCTATTATCTCAGCAAGAAGTTCACCCCGTACGAGGCCCGGTATTCTTTGTTGGAACGCACCTGTTGTGCTTTGACTTGGGTAGCTCAGAAGTTGAGGCACTATTTCTGTGCTTACACCACGTACCTCATCTCAAGAATGGATCCGCTGAAGTACATCTTTCAAAAGCCCATGCCTACTGGCAAGCTAGCCAAGTGGCAAATCCTGCTGAGTGAATTCGACATTGTCTACATAACTCAGAGAGC
Source organism: Nicotiana attenuata (assembly GCF_001879085.1). NCBI lineage: Eukaryota > Viridiplantae > Streptophyta > Magnoliopsida > Solanales > Solanaceae > Nicotiana > Nicotiana attenuata. The sequence continues at coordinate 264,200 of NW_017670518.1, forward strand.
AATCAAAGGATAGGCACTAGCAGACCATCTTGCTGAGAATCCCGTGGACGGAGAATACGAACCCCTGAAGATATATTTTCCTGATGAAGAGGTATCATTTGTAGGAGAAGACATTGCAGAATCCTATGATAGTTGGAGGATGTTTTTTGATGGAGCAGCAAATTTTAAAGGAGTTGGCATAGGGGCAGTCCAAGTATCTGAAACCAGTCAGCATTATCCGGTATTGCCAAGCTCAGGTTCCCATGCACCAACAATATGGCCGAGTACGAAGCCTGCATCTTAGGGCTCAAGATGGCCATTGACATGAACATTTAAGAGCTGCTAATAATTGGGGATTCAGACCCGCTCATACATCAGGTGCGAGAAGAATGGGCAACTAAGAATTCCAAGATACTCCCGTATTGGCACCAGGTATAGGAATTGAGAAAGAGGTTCACAGAGACAGAATTCCGACATGTTCCCAGGATCCAGAATGAGTTCGCCGATGCATTGGCTACCCTGGCCTCTATGATAAAACATCCAGATAAGAATTTCATTGATCCTATTCCCGTGAAAATCTACAATCAGCCAGCTTACTGTGCTCATGTCGAAGAAGAAGCAGACGGAAAACCTTGATTTCATGACATCAAGGAATATTTAACCAAATGAGAATATCCAGAGCTTGCAAATCCTACTCAGAAGTGCACACTCCGGAGATTATCTAACAATTTCTTTCACAGCGGAGGAATCCTGTATAGGAGGACTCCTGATTTGGGATTGCTAAGGTGTGTCGACGCAAAGGAAGCATCTAAACGGTTAGAAGAAATCCATGCTGGGACCTGCGGTCCACATATGAACGGTTTTGTCTTAGCTAAGAAAATACTTCGGGCAGGTTATTTTTGGATGACTATGGAAACGGACTGCATCCAGTTTGTCCGAAAGTGCCATCGTTGTCAGATATATGCAGACATGATAAAGGTGCCTCCAAACGAGCTTACTGCAACAAGCTCGCCATGGCCGTTCGCCGCTTGGGGAACGGATGTCATCGGGCCTATCGAGCCTGCCGCATCAAACGGGCACAGGTTCATTCTAGTGGCAATTGATTATTTCACCAAATGGGTCGAAGCAGCCTCTCACAAAGCAGTGACTAAGAAAGTCGTGGCAGACTTCGTCCGCGACCGTATCGTCTGTCGGTTCGGGATTCCAGAGTCGATTATTACTGATAATGGCTCCAATCTCAATAGTGACTTGATGAAGGCCATGTGTGAAACCTTCAGGATCAAACACAATAATTCTACAGCTTACAGACCTCAGATGAATGGAGCCGTAGAAGCCACCAATAAGAATATCAAGAAGATACTATAAATGATAGAAAAACATAAACAGTGGCACGAGAAGCTATCATTTGCTTTATTGGGGTACCGCACCACAGTTCGCACATCAACCGGGGTAACTCCCTATATGCTGGTTTATGGTACAGAAGCAGTCATTCCCGCCGAGGTAGAAATTCCCTCGTTAAGGATCATACAAGAAGCTGAGCACGACGACGTAGAATGGGTAAAGAGTCGCTACGAGCAGTTAGCCCTCATAGATGGAGAAAGAATGAACGCAGTTTGTCATAGTCAACTTTATCAGAACAGAATGTCCCGAGCCTTCAACAAAAGAGTCAAGCCAAGACAATTCACACCAGGACAACTGGTATTGAAGAAAATCTTTCCACATCAAGATGAAGCCAAGGGGAAATTCTCTCCCAACTGGCAGGGTCCATACATGGTTCACCGGGTTCTAACAGGAGGAGCCCTCATACTCGCAGAAATGGACAGAGAAGTTTGGCCAAAGCCGATAAATTCGGATGCAGTAAAGCGATACTATGTGTAACATTTATGATTTCCTTATATGATGTAATTTGAACTACGCCTGACCTGATTCCCATTTAAGAGGGGATACGTTGGCAGCCTTATGGGTTCGGTCACAATTCAATAAAATCATCATTTCCCCCGATATTGGAAACTGGGGCAGAATTTTGAGGAGGACCCTCAAAATTCCGAAGTTGATTTCAGCCATTTACCGTAAGCAGCCGTCAGAAGCATCAACCCAGTAAACTGGGGCAGAATTTTGAGGAGGACCCTCAAAATTCCGGAGCGAGAAAGGTTGCAACGTCTTTGACCGCGTCACAGTCGTCGGTTCATCTAAAGAAAAACTATTTCTCCATTATACATTTATGTTATACTTTACTAAATCATGCATAGCTATTATCAAATTGCTTTGTTTAGCGACGCTACCCCAATGATACACAACATCACCCAAAACAGAGCCAAGCAGGACGAGCGAAGTCCATGGGGAATACGAACTAACCTTCCCCCCTCTACAAAACTCACGATTTTTCTTTGGATACAGGCACCCAAGTCGCAAATCATCGAGTATATTTATGCACTCATACTTTTCAGGAATGCAACCTTCGGAACCATCACACCCCTCACTATTGCTATCCGTACATGATATCCCCAGCAGCCACAATATCCCAATCAGCTATCTGCTATCAAGCCATCAGCTAAGAAATTCTACCCCCATCTGCATTTTCTGCATTGCATAAGGCTACTATTCTGCCTTCCGAGGTTAAGCTCTACCTCCATCTGCATTTTCTACATTTGCATAAGGCTACTATTCTGCCTTCCGAGACTAAGCTCTACCTCCATCTGCATTTTCTACATTTGCATAAGGCTACTATTCTGCCTTCCGAAACTAAGCTCTGTCTCCATCTGCATTTTCTGCATTGCACAAGGCTACTATTCTGCCTTCCGAGACTAAGCTCTGTCTCCATCTGCATTTTTTGCATTTGCATAAGGCTACTATTATGCCTTCCGAGACTAAGCTTTGTCTCCATCTGCATTTTTCTGCATTGCATAAGGCTACTATTCTGCCTTCCGAGACTAACTCTGTCTCCATCTGCATTTTCTGCATTTGCATAAGGCTACAATTCTGCCTTCCGAGACTAAGCTCTGTCTCCATCTGCATTTTGCTGCATTGCGTAAGGCTACTATTCTACCTTCCGAGGTTAAGCTCTACCTCTATCCGCATTTTCTGCATTGCATAAGGCTACTATTCTGCCTTCCGAGACTAAGCTCTGTCTCCATCCGCATTTTCTGCATTGCATAAGGCTACTATTCTACCTTTCGAGGTTAAGCTCTACCTCCATCTGCATGGATGAAATATCGCCACCTCTATTAAATCTTGCATCGGCTAAAATATCGCCATTTCTATTTATGTCTTGCATCTACTGAAAGATCGCCACCTTCATTTAAATCTTGCATCGGCTGAAAGATCGCCACCTTCATTTAAATCTTGCATCGGCTGAAATATCGCCACTTCATTTATGTCTTGCATCGGCTGAAAGATCGCCAAATCCTGCATTTTCATGGGCTGAAAGATCACCAAATTTTCCAAAGGCGTCATTGTTCGGAGGCACCATTTTCATAGCCCGAGAACGCCATGCCATGGCCTGAGGACCCCATTTTGTCTTTTGCATATCATTATTCAAAGGCATCATAGTTCGGAGGCATCGTTCTCATAGCCCGAGAACATCATTTCATAGCCTGCGAATCCTTTATCACACGCTTCATGGCCCAGGACGTCATGGTCTGAGGACGTCATCCTAACCGTCCAAAGACAACATCCATGGTCCGACGGGAACTTGCATCACGTTTAAATTTATGCACAATATATATTCGCATTGCTCATTTGCAGGTAAATCGGCTAGCAACGGTCGTCTCAGCAGGAGCGATCCCGCTCCAGTTCCCGCAGCCTATCAGACTCTGACCATCTCGTCTGCTTTTCGAAAATCTACATCGGCATATTTCGCCTATGGATCCCGAACTACATATGGCCTGATTCTTGTAAGACCAATGATATGTAGGAAGCTCAGGAACCAGAGCTCGGTCAAAATTCTTCAAATCGTTTCGTTCGGTCAAAATTGGCCATCATATCTTTACCCGACAACTCTTTCATCCTTCCCGGGTAAAGAAGGGCAGCTGTTGATACCCAATTTTTCCATAGGTATTTTTATATACAAAATACTTTCAGAATAACATGTACATTAGCATGCCCAAGAGCTTTGGTATCTTTTCCTAATTTTTAAAGATTTTAAAATCAATTTATTATCCATTTTAGCAGTACAAAAATCAGTAATTATTCCCCAAAAGTATCCTTTTTTGTGAATAACTTATTTATATTCTCATATTTACACCAAAATATAATTAAGGCGATTTTTGTATATTTTTACAAATTTATTTGGTATTTTTAAAGCTAAATTGCATATAATTGCAATTATAGCCTATTTTACGATTAATAGTATTTTATAATTGTAAAATTAGCTCCAGTATTTTTAATATTAATATTTATGTATTATTAATTAGCTTAGTACTTTCAATTTGCTTTTAAAATCATTTTCACTATTTTTATAAAATAAAAGGGAAAAATTAGCTATTTAATATTTAGCCCATTTCTATTTCAATTACAGCCCCCATTTCCTTTCAATTTTGGCCCTTAATTTGACCCAATTCCGACCCAAATTAAACCAGCCCAATCCCTAAATTACCCGACGCCTGACCGGATTAAAAACCCACCCGGCTCCCCTTTGATCTAGGCCGTTGATCGTTTTGATCAACGGCCATAAGTTCCCCTTTCCTTTTTTCGTCTCCAAACCCCCCCAACCTAATTCATTTCGTCTGAGACGCCGCCTTTGAACCCCTTCGTCTCTCAAATTCTCTCGAACCTTCCTGGAACCCTAATCGTCTCCCACCTTATTTCACCGGGTTTCCACCGGAATCCATGGCGTCTCAGGTCATGGATGGTCTGTACTCACCCTTCCTCACCATTAGACCTAAGCTATTCAAGGCTGTGAAACCTGACTTTGATGGTTCTCTCCAAGACCTTCTCAGATCTGTAGATCTATGGCTTCACCGGCCATTACTCCGGCATATTCGAGCAATATGAGTCTTTTCGACTCAGAATCTGACTTTCCTCAAGACCTTTCTCATTCCTAGGGTTTTTCTCTGCAACCCTAAGCTTGTCCGAGGTTCTTTACTTGCTTATTTTCTTAGATCTGGAACATGTCTATGTTCTATTGAACGTTTAAAAGATTTTCCCCAAATTTCCTTTTTCAAAATCATTTTTCTTTCGATTTAGGATTGCTGAAAGGTTTTCAAAAGCATCGTTCTGACTCTGTTGTTCTTTCCTTATGTGTGTTTGTCTGACTTCTTTTACTACGCATGTACTGTTCTTCTATTTTCTTTTTTCTACTCTACATGTTATTCCTGTGCTCACATGTTAATCCGTGTTGTTTTCCTTATTCTTTGCTATATGTGTTTACGGTCGAGTGCTTTGATTTTTGTTTACTTTACTGAACTCTGTTTGTGTTCTTACTAAACATATTTCACCTACTTTTGTTTAAGCTCGTATCATCTCTTTCTTCTGAACCTGTGTAAATTTCGGGTTTTCTCAAACATGTTCTCATGACCTTAAATTAGTTTTCTTTCTATCATGTATGTTTGTTTCTCATAAGTCTTTGGAAAAGACTTCTGAGCCTCTCTCAAGTGGCTTGCTTTCTCACCTCTATGTCTGATTCAATTCGAAAACCCTAGGATTTGGGGATTTCTTGGTAATTTTGATTTGTGTGCGAGTTAGGGTTCTATTTTGGGACCCTGGACTCCCAGACTCGTTTTGAGTCTACAAACTAGACTTATACCACTTTTGCTTATGATTCTGGACCTCTCTTTGATTAACTTCTCTTCCAAATAACTTGACAATCCCTTCTTGATTCACTTATTTGTGTGCTTTATATATGAGAAACTCCTCTTTCAAAAAGGTTTACCAACTAATTGATTGATTCTGAAATCCTTTTAATAAGGCTGATAAATTGTCACTGATTTTCTTTGATTGAATTTCCTTTACCTTTCCTGACTTGGTTCATTCTAATTGAACTTGTAATTTTGGTTTCACTGGCTGTTTGATTGATTCCCTTGCCATATTTAGCACAAACCATGTACCACTGATTGTTTTCCTTAAATAACTCCTATGTATTTACCCTTCTTATGCTACTTTGAAAAGGTTTTAATTAAAAACTCCTTTCCTTAACTGGGTTTTACCCGTTGAAATCAGAATCCCTTAACCAAAGGGAGATTGATTTCAATGTTATTTCCTTGCCTCTCTTACTTGTTTTCTGCATTATAAAAGGGACTGCACTTCTGCACTTTTAAGAGGACGGACACACTACCAATCCTTAACTTCCAATTCAATACTTACACACTTGCAATACTGCTTTGAATTCAATACTCTTTCAACACTCTGCTTTGCTTGAAATCTTTGGGAACTATTTTGCTTGCAACTTGGCCTTTTCGAGATTACTGCTTTTACTTGTTTTCCTTGAGACTGGTATGTTCTGATTCAATTTTTTGCCTCACCCCTATGTGTTTACTTTATAGTTTCAGCACTCTTGTTTACTTTATTGTTCATGTTCAGTGATTAAACCATGTATGTTCTTTCCTTGCACCTGTTTCTATTGTGAATCCCTACCCCTATTCCCGTTATGTGTTTGAGTTAAGGTTCTTGGCCTGGCAGTATCCAAATTACTGCCCAGGTCAGAACCTGGTCCTCAATGGATCCTAACTCCTCATATTTGGCTAACAGGCTGGTCAGGGGTGTGCCAGCACTCTTAATTGCTGGGCATGACCACCAGCCTGCCATGGCTTTCCCTAATTCCCCTCTATGCACTTACACTTACTCTTAGACTCTTAAGTTCTGCCCCCCTCCTATGAGCCCTGCTTTGGGACCTTGAGTTCCCTCTGAACTTGGACATTTAAGGACTGGCCTTTCCACACTGCATCATGATCTAATTGTGCAATGCATTTGGGGTGTAAGCATTGCCCGGAGCCCCTTTGAGACTCTTGGGAACTTTGATACATCCCAAACATGAAAAGGCTTTTGGAAATCTGATCCTGGAAGTTGGTTTATCTCATATTGTTGGACTTTGAGTCTGAATTAGGTTTTTTGGTTGTAGCTTGAGTTTCTGATGTAATTTTTTTTACTTTTCTTGATTCAGTCGGGTCTGTAATAATTTGTAATAACTATTGGGGATGGCTAGTGGAAAGGGATGGGAATGACTGCATGCAAAGGGTAGATAACTTGCCTAAAGGATTTTCTGATTCCTGCGTTCATATAGACAGCATACTTATAGGTTGCTTATAAATTCCTGCATTCATGTAGATAACTTGTTCATAAGGTTACTTATAAATTTCTGCACTTCTGCATTCTCATCTTAGAAATTCTGCCTATAGAAATCCTGTCTCTAAGTTTCTGCATTTCCGCATATAGAAATCATGATCATAGGTTTTCTGCACTTCTGTATATACATGTCATTAGGCAAACCATCATAGGTCTAATAATAATCAACTTCATTCTAGATACCATGCCTATAAGACTCTTGCATTTATGTAATCGTTTAAAACCAATAACGCTTAGAAATCATGTCTATAGGAGTAATCAACTGAATCAACTTCGTCTATTTCATCCATGAGTCTAAAATCAGCCACAAGGTCGTTTAAAATCTGCAGATCTTTTGTTTATAAAACCAGTAATCTTTTCTTTAAAATCAGTACGCTCTGTTAGATATCATGTCTATAGGTCTAACCTAGGCAAACCATTAGTTGATTAATTAACTGTGTCAGTTTTGATAAACTACAACCAGACAAGGCTAATTCGCATTCCTCATCTGAGAAATATGTGATAAATCAGCCTGTCGTAACGCTTCAAATTTAATTCAGACCTAATCAGTACCTATAAGTCATGCTAAATAATTTGTTGCTTTGAATGAGGAGGCCTATTTGAGCCTTTAACTGCTATGTGCTTCCCCTTTTACTGCTTTATGTGTTTTTGTTTGTCGCACTAGGTTTTTTATCCTTTTAAAACTCTGAAAAGCCAATCTCCCTTCCCTTTTGGATTAGTAGTCCCAACTGCATCCGGGACTGATAGGATTGGGGCGGGCAATAGCATGCAATAAGTAACGAGTCCATTCAGCGATTTAATACCTTAACGGGGTGGGTAAGGGCAGAGATGGATATGATGACCACGCGATAACACCACGTGTATAAATGGTTACCGGGTGTTGCGTGGGGTGATACATGTTATTTATAAACCTAGGACCCCCCTCCCTCTTTACTTTTTTTTTTATTCTTTTTTTTTTAGAATTTTTATAAAAGCTATAAATTTTCAGTTCTTAACTCCTTCTTTTACTTCAATCCTTTAAAAGTCTCTTTTAGATATTTAATTTCCAACACTGTTTTTCTCCAAACCTCCGCCTCTTTCACTCCTTCGTTTGATTATTTGTACCAATTATTTGACCCCCCTTTCTGCACTTATACATCCTTTATACAATTATGAAATAGCCTATTTCTAAACTTCAACACGCTTTTAGTGTTTTATACTTTCCTTGTTGCAGTCATTATGTGAGAGTTGTCTTGTTTGCTTACTTGTTGTTTCCATTCAAAGTCACAATTGTAGCATGGCCGGGAACCACACTAGTAGATCTTGGGGGTGCCTAACACCTTCCCCTCGAGATAATTTCAAGCCCTTACCCATTCTCTGGTTCTTCTTCTCTCTTGAATTTCTTAGTGTCCTAATGCACTTAATCATTAGGTGGTGACTCTTCTAAATTGCAAACCCAATTCCCAAAAGGAAAAGAGTTGTCCGCCCAAATGTCATAAACCCGATTTCACCTTTAGAAAAAAGGGGGCATCGACAAATGACACAAAAACTAACTTCTTCCACCCAAGTCGAGGAATCAGGCAATGTGATCCAATGTCCCCCTATATCTTTATTCTATGCATGGAAATGTTGTCAAGATTCATAAACTATCTAGTAGATATTAGGTCTTGGGATCCCATTTACCTGGGGCACAACTGTCCTCCCCTATCCCACCTTTTTTTGCAGATGATCTAGTTCTAATTGGCAATGCTAATAACAAAACTGCCTCATCCATTAGAAATTCTCTTAATCAATTCTGTGATCTATCTGGGCAATCCATTAACTACGCCAAGTCCAGATTACTAGGTATAAAAACTTACAACTCTTTTGGTAAAATATCTAGGCTTTCCAATTATTGATAGTAACCCCAAACACAAAGACTATCAATTCATTTTTGACAATATGAGAAATAAACTTTCCGGGTGGAAACGTGATGATCTAAAATTGGCTGGTAAGGCTACTCTAATATCCTCAACTCTTTCTAGTCAACCAGCGTATTACATGCAATATACAATGTTACCTCCAAAAAATCTCAAGAAAATTGACCAAATTCAAAGAAATTTCCTTTGGGGTACGACTGATCAAAAAAAGAAGCCGCACCTTGCTAATTGGAATTTGATAACTACTAATAAATCTCAAGGAGGATTAGGATTAAGAAAGGCTAGAACCAAGAATTTATCGTTGTTAGCTAGCCTAGCATGGAGATTAACCAATAACACCACAAACTTATGGGCTCTTACAATGCTATGTAAGTATTCTCAAAAGCCTAGTGAAAAGGGATCCTTTATTTGGAAGAATATTATTAAAGGTTGGAAAATTTTCCTACAAGGAATGTCCTGGTCCATTCACTCCTCCTCTTCCTTAAACCTGTGGAAAAACAAATGGATCCCCAACTCTAATAACCCTAGAACCTATGTGATTGGCCTCCTAACCAAAGAAGAGGACTCTCCTAAGATAAGGGACATAAGAACATGAAACAATTGGATTTTTAATAGGCAAAATACACACTTTACCCATCGACCTTGTCCCCAAATCCCTCTTACACACCTCTTAAATATGGGAATAATATTACACACCAAAACTTTTAAAGGTGTGTCAATTACACACCACTTCGGTGTTTGACCACATCTGCTTAAAGATTGCTCTTACACGCGCCAATTAACATCTGACACATGTCAAATCGAGAGAAAAAACTAAAAAAAAAAATGTCTGCCCCCCCCCAAACCCCCTATTCTCATCTTCCCAAAGAAAAAAAATACAAAAGAGGACCCCCCTCCCCCTCCTCATCTTCCCAACCCCATCATCTTCTCCACCACCACCATACTACCACCAACCCTTCCACCACAAAAACCTTCTTCCCTAACAATAGATTCAATTCTTTGCCGATTTTTAATAAGTTTAACAGCATTCATCACAAATCCTTATACAAATTTTAAATTCAAGCTCAAACCAAACCTTCAAACTTGTTAATGGTGTTTTTTTAAATTTTATCAATATTAATTACATAAGTAAATTTTTACTCTACACACGAATTCAAACTAATTTTTTAGGTCATGGAACATCGAAATAAACAAGACCCGACTAAATTTTCAAGCTTTTTCAAAAAGTCAATAATGGTAATTTTTATAAGACCCAATAGCTCCTACGTTCTTTTTTTTTTCTCTTAGTCATGGGGCTTGGAGAGACGAAACATGTGGAGTAGATAAAACTAGGATGAGGGTTGGGGAAGAAGACGAAACAGGAGGGGAGGGGGGAGGGGGGGGGGGAGAGGAAAAGTTGGGGTTTGTGGTTGGGGAAGAAGACATGGGTTATATTTTTTTTTCTTTAATTTGAAAAGGAAATAGTTAAAAAAAGGGAAAATAAAATAAAAAAATTAATTTCAGGTGAATTTTTAGTTTTCACGCGCCTTTTTTATGTGTAATACACGCGTGTGACACATGACAAAAGAGGTGTGTAATTGATCCACTTTTAAAAGTTTTGGTGTGTAATACTAATCCCGTGTTTAATCAATGTGTAAGAGGGATTTGAGTACAAGGTCGATGGGTAAAGTATGTATTTTGCCTTTTTAATAAAATATCCTTGGATATTCCACTGGAGATTAAAAGCAACATCATATCAACTAACATCCCAAGTGATTGTATTGTAATAAAAACTCTCTAATCTGGGACCTAAATGAAAATGGGATATTTACTACCAAATCGTGTTATGAAATAGTTGAGGGCACCACCCCATTGATGTTTGATTTCAATTGGATATGGACTTTGCACTGCCCCACAAAAATCAAATTCTTCCTGTGGCTTTGTAACCACAATAAATTACGCTGCCATAGTTATCTATCTCATATAGGTATGAACATAGACGAGCAATGCATAATTTGTAGTAAGGAACCAAAAACCATCCCTCACATTTTCATCGCATGCCCGCTGGTCCAATCTCTATGGAATGAATTAGGCATTGATACTAGTAATTTCCACACGAGTAACCGAAATTGGCTAATGTACCTCAAGGGGAAAAACCCACATCTTCCAAACAAACGCCTATCCTGGAGTTTTTTGTTTCCTTTCTTAATTTGGAACATCTGGCTAACAAGGAACAACAACAACATTAATAACACAACTATCCCTATCTCCTTAAAAAGGATTTCCAATCAGTCCATTGAATTTAATTTATTAACTTATCGTGAGTACAACTGCGACAAAAAAATTGACATAACAATTAGTTGGTCTAAACCTCCAATTGGCTGGTATAAATTGAATATTGACGGAGCTTTTGATAAGGCAAAAGTTGCTGGTGGTATAGGAGGAGTTATTAGGAACCATAATGGGAACTCGATGATAGGGTTTGCTTCAAATTTTACTTCTAAAACTCCAATACACGCAGAGCTAATGGCAATCTACCAGGGACTTTGTATTGCAAATAAGAGGAAGCTTTTTCCTTTGGAGATAGAGACTGATGCTACTCAGGTAATTTCATTTATCAACGAAGGAAACAAAGCTTATGAATCTGTTATTCATTCATGCAGGTTGCTTCTGGCTCAAATGGACAAGGTGGTGCTACATTACAACTTCAAGCAGGGGAATGAAGTCGCCCACAACCTAGCAAACCATGCAGGAGTCTTGCCAGTTTTCAACAAAATTGAAGTTTGGTTGTTTCCCCCACCCTTTATTCTGGCCAGGTTACTGGCAGGGTGGTTTTACTTTTGTTAAAACAATCTCTGAAAAATGTTGTAGAAATCTTGCTATGTTTGGTAATTTGCATGCTATGCATGGATTATCATCTAATGATCCTCATGATCAGACTTCCCTCTGTACTTCCTAGTTTAAATATTATGAAATAAATAACTTTTCCATTAAAACAGAGTCTTATATCAGTACAACTTTTTAAAATAGGGATCATGTGCTTTACCAACACATTCAATGAATTCCACCATAAATCGAGAGCGGGCGAAGACATGGAGCTTCCATTTTCGGGGTACATAGTCATGTGCTAAGCAAAAAGGTATATATCACACTCATTCACAAGCACTGTTTGACCAAAAGATATTTGAACCTTTTTTATTAAATAAATTAATGAAGATGAAGAGGTAAATCTCAGCCAAATATAATAAAATCTAGATTAAATGATGCAAGAGAAGAACAAGGTGAATGATGCTTCCTAGTATGTCAGAACCAAACGATTATTCATAAAAGTGATAACTTCAAATGTAGAAAAATATTGTAATGAATGCGATTGGCCAAGATAAAAGATGATGTATGGATTTCAGATCTGTATTCAGCAAGCAAAGTTATCTTTTTTTTTTGTATTCACTTTTTCATCCCCCTTTACAAAGTGTTCTCTCCCTATTTATAAGGGACAATCCCCTTTTAAACCCTAAAAAGGTATAACATAAAGAATATTCGAGAAGTATATTCCTATTGTCTCCTACTATGCTTACACTACTGCAGACGCCGTGCATTCGCTAACCATTGTCGGTCGTCACCCTTTATAATGACCAAAGGACGCTACATCGTAAGGACCTCGTTCCTCACCATACTCAGTAGTGGTCGGGTTCATCCAAATTTGTACCTATACATTTAGTCCCTCCGCTTGTCGAGGTTGCGGCCCGGTGCGTCCTTGATAAGCGGACATTGCCTATACCTGCGGAGAAATTTGGCTTGCAAATCGTGACGGTTTGGCCAACAACGGAAGAGTAGTGCGCTTCACGATATCCTGGGTGGTGTGTCCTATTGGGAAATGACGTCACTTCGACATGCGTCATCATTACGCGTCTTCCCGAGACAAAGACTGATGGCTTGTCGCTTCGGTTTTGATGCCATTGGCAGCCTTCCTCTTCGATTCTGGCGCTACCCAACCCTATAAATAGGTGAAGGGTTTGTTATTTAAAAAATTCTTGGCCATTTCTTCTTGGTTATTGCTTCTCATATCTTCATCTTTGCTCTTGTGATTTCTTTGCTTCCTCTCTTTCGTTCGCCGTTCTTGGTTTTTTTTTATTTTATTAACACATCCTCTGCCATAGATATGCCTAGAACACATTGGTCATGTGAGGGGATTTTTGACGCCACCCCGTTATCCATGGCGCTTCCTTCTGGTGGTGAGGACATGACGGTGGAGGAAGGGGATGGTTTTCCCACCGTGGATGAGTTACTACCGAGACACCCCATGTCTCGAAGTGACTTCCTTAAAGAACCTGCTCCTACTCCCGCTCCAGTAGTATCTGAAACTGAGCAGGCCCATATAGATACCCTCCGTACTAAGTACAACATTCCCCCTCATGTCGAGATGGTTCTGGCGGGGAGGGACTTCGTGGAGGTCTATGGACCGGGGTATTGTGCTTTTTATGAATACCCCTTTATGATTGGTCATTCCTTCCCCCTTCTCCCGTTAGCAGAAGAATTCTGTCGGTTTTATCAGGTCTGCCTGGCACAGCTTTCTCCGTACACGTACAAAATATTTTTGGTGTTGACAAAATACGCGGAGTTGGCGGGGTGCGAAGTTGACATTCACCACCTCTTGCACTTGTTTTCTCCTAGTTTTCACAGGGGTAATATGGTACATTTAAGGCACCGTGGGACTAAGGGCTGGTGGTCGGAACTAACGATCGGGCGAACCATAAATTTTGGCATAAGTATTTCTTTGTCAGAATTGAACACATTGTGTCGGACCCTGCTGGATTTTCGGAGCGGTGGAATGATAATCATAGGTGTCGTAACTTGTTTACTCTTTTTTTTTGTTCAACTCAACATTTATCTACGGCTTTCTTTTGCAGTTGTGGGGCGTACACCCCGTCCCATAGTCGGTATAAGGGACTGGGTAGCCCGTTTACTGCTTCACGCAACGGAGACTCGAGACTGGCCCACTTTTATGAAATGTTTTGGGCCGAAAGTCTCATCCGGTAAGTGTTTTCTTCTGTACAGCTCTTCAGCTATTTTTCATTATCTATTGAGATGACTCGTTGTGATGACAGGTCGTGGAGCTTCTAGGCGAAGGGCCTTAGTCCCTGCATTTCGCCAGGCCATCGCCTCGGCGGGAATGCAATTTACTTTGGAGGAGTCCGTCCGAGAGGGTCGTGCTCAGCCGGTAGAAGTAAGAGACTCCTCTCGGGATATGGTTGTGAGGGAAGAGATCTCCTCTTTACCGGTCAATCACCTCGTGGATGAGTCTATAATGGGGACAAATGCTCCATTGAGATAAAAGAGGAGGGTAGAGCTCAGGAAAGATGTGGCCGTTGATACTGGTAAGAGTAGCAAGGGTGCGGTCGGAGACAGTACCTGTGCCCATGTTTATGGCGGACGCCATCTTGGCGGGGAGGTCTCCCCGGACAGAAAGAGTATACCAAGGAGGGGGGTCTGTGCGCTCCACTGAGGGTGGCGCATCATCTGCTGTCGGAGGGGGCTTACGTGCCGAGGGAGACGGTCGGGTTCAGATATCGACCCAGGGGATGTTCGAGAATTTTTGGAGCGTCACACTCGCGTAGAGGTTAGAACGGAGGGTTCTGATCGACACATAGTCGTCCTTGGGGACTACGACTTGCTGTCGAACTGTGATCAGGTGGCGTCCGTTTTTTCCCCTTTATGTGTTGCTCCTGAGAGCGAGGCACTTAGAGCGATGAGTGATGCAGAGTTGTCACACAGCATTTCCAACATGGCTGTACGGGTAAATGGCTCTCTTTTCTTTTCGTCGTTGGATCTGTTTTACTATTCTTGGCCCATCCTTTTGTTTCAACTTTGTTTTTCATATTAGACCCTCATTATAGAGATCGAGCGTGAGCGTTGGGAAAGGAGGAGGACGATCGTCTATGGGAAGATGTCCTCTAAGTATCAAGAATACTGCACCAAGCATCGTGCGATGGCCGGCATCTTCACTCAGGATCTCGACTTTCAGTTGTTCTGTGATGGGCTTAAACAGAGGGAGGATCAATTGGCACGTAAGGTCGAAGAATTGAAAGAGCGAGACGAGGACCTTATGAAGGCCATTGACCGTTGTAGTGAGCTTGAGGCGACCCTTAAGGTCAGGGAAGATGAGCTTGAGCTAAATAAGGGAGTGATGGCCGAAAATGCCGACCTCCAAGCAAAGGTGGCCAATTTAACTGCCGAACTGGACACGAAGGCGGCGGAGGTCGTTGACCTTAAGAGTGAATTGAGCGCAAATGCTGATGGATTGGCCCACGTCGAAAGGGATAGGGCAACTGCCGTCTCTAAGGTAGCGGCTTTAGAAGACGCCCTCCGTGTTTGTAGATTGGAGCGGGACAAGGAGGTGGAGGCGTCTGCGCTTAAGGTAGCAGGACTTGAGGGGCGTATTCAAGATTTGGAGGCGAAATTGTCCGCGTTAATTGAACAGGTGGCTTCTATGAAAACGGAGGACGTGAGACGTCAGTCACATCCCTCTGCATCCCATGCTTCAGCTGATCCTGTCGTTCCTCGCCATTTGTATGAGTTGTGGGTTCATGCTGAAGCCCGACTCGATGTGTATAAGGCTCTTTATGCTGACGGGAGGGCGTCCGAGGCAGAGCTTCGAGATGTGCGTGCCAAGGCCCGTGCAGCTTGTGAGGCATGCGGGTATGAGCCCATCACGCCTGGCGGGGATGATATTAATTCTAATGATGCAGACAAAATTTCCTCTAATTCTTGGTATGAGGAGGTATATGCCACAGGGAATGATGTGGCGTAGTATTCGGTTGTATTTACTTTTGCTTCGCCATTTTTGTGAGGGAGTTCTTAAGCCCTTTGTAAAAAAAACTTTTGTTATATAATAGTTGTAATAGAGCAATTACTTTTTATTGTGTACCTCTGAATTGTTTTCTTGCCGTGTTTGTTTATTTGGCGGCGTTTCGAGCGATATTGCACTTATGTCGAGCCTTTTTCTTTGGTTACGGCCTTAGCTGTGGGGTGTCATTTCTACTTTAATGTCGAAATGTTAACCTGTCGTGGTTCGAATGGTATCGAACTCTTTCGTGACGATGGCCTTAGACATGGGATGTTATTTCGACTTAATGTTGAAATGTTAACCCATCATGGTTCGAATGGTATCGAACTCTTTCGTGGCGATGGCCTTAGCCCTGGGGTGTTATTTCGACTTAATGTCGAAATGTTAACCCGTCGTGGTTCGAATGATGTCGAACTCTTCTCTTTAATATTGACCTTAGCCATATGGATGTTATTTCGACTGTGTCGAAATTTAACCCGTCGTGGTTCGGGCGACGTCGAGCTCTTTTCTTTAATATTAGCCTTGGTCGTGGGGTGTTATTTTGACTGTGTCGAAATGTTAACCCGTCGTAGCTCGGATAGTATTGCTCTTTCGTGGCGATGTCCTTAGCCATGGGGTGTCATTTCGACTTAATGTCAAAAATGTTAACCTGTCGTGGTTTGAGTGAAGTTGAACTCTTTTCTTTCACGATGGCCTTAGCCATTGGGATGTTACTTTCGAGCTCGTGCCGAAGTAGTTTCCCATCGTGAGGGTGGCATTCTATTTTATTTGCTGGAGTGTCGTATATACCGGTTTTATTCATACATTGGATACGCGTGTTGATTTCGTATACATAATGGAGTGATTTTACTCATATGTCGGAGATACATGTCGACTTCGTACGTACAATGGCGGTACATGTCGATATCGTCCATACAATGGCGGTACATGTCGATTTTGTACATACAATGGAGATTCTTTATATCTAGTCCCTTCATTGCTCGGCCTGGAGATATCATCAGTAGGCGGGGCAGTGAACAATACTTTGAACCTCGAGACGTCCCCCTCGTCGCCTCATTAAAAACCTCCCTGAGAAAACCCCATTGGGACAAAACCCAGGTGAGGGAAAAAGAGTACGACTTAGGCGGCGTCTCTTTTCAGAAGTGGAAGTACTTTAGGTGGGGGACATTCCAGTTATTTTGTAGTAGTTTTCCTTCCATTGTCTCTAATTGGAACGCTCCTTTGCTTACTGCTGCTGTGATTTTATATGGTCCGTCCCAATTTGTTCCCAATTTCCCTTCATTGGGGTCTTTCGCTGCTTGTGTTTTGGCTTTGAGGACGTAGTCCCCAACTCTGAGTGGTCGTACTTTGGCCTTCTTGTTGTAGTACCTTTCTGCTTGTTGTTTTTGGGCTATCATTCTTATGTGAGCCATGTCCCTTCGTTCTTCTACCTCGTCTAGGTCCTGTATTCTGTTTTCCTCGTTGCTTGGTCCGCTCTCATTGGAGTACCTCACGTTGGGTTCTCCGACCTCAACGGGTATAACTGCATCGGTACCGTAGACCAGTGAATACAGCGTCTCACCTGTGCTGGTTTTTGGCATTGTGCGGTAGGCCCATAACACCTCTGGTAGCATTTTTGGCCATAGCCTTTTGGCGTCCTCTAGCTTTTTCTTTAATATATTCAATATTGTTTTGTTGGAGGATTCCGTTTAACTGTTTCCGGCGGGGTGATATGGCGTGGAGAGTATCCGCTTGATATGTCATTTTTCGAAGAATTCAGTCGTCTTTTTCTCGATGAACTGAGGTCCATTGTCGCAACTGATTTGTTTGGGGATGCCGAATCGGCCTATGATGTTTTTCTAGATGAACGCGATGACTTCTTGTTCACGTATTTGAGCGAACGCACCTGCTTCCACCCATTTGGAAAAGTAATCAGTTAAAACCAAAAGGAAGCGTATCTTACCTTGCCCTGCTGGGAGGGGTCCGACAATATCCATCCCCCATTTTATGAATGGCCATGGAGAAGTGACGAAGAGCAGGAGTTCGCCTGCCTGGTGTATCATAGGGGCGAATTTCTGGCATTGCTCACATTTCTTGACGTAATCTGCGACCTCTTGTTTCATAGTGGTCCAGTAGTATCCTGTACAAATAAGACATCTGACGAGGGCCCGGTTTCATGTATGGGCGCCGCAGTGGCTCTCGTGTACCTCTTCGAGCACACGCCTTGTTTGATTTGGTCCAAGGTGTTTGGCCAAGGGACCGCCGAACGTCCTTTTGTAAAGGTCGTGGTTTATGAGGCTGTACCCGGCCGCTTGTATTCAAAGCTTTTTGGCTTCCTTTTTATCTTGTCGGAGTGTTCCCTCCTGCAAATATGGTATGATGCGGTTGCGCTAGTCCCAAGTTAAATTTATAGAATGTACCTCGACTTGGTCTATTGATGAGTGGAGGAGGGTTACCACGTTCTCCTTGGTGATATTTTTAGTTGCTGCTACCAGGTTGGCGAGACCGTCCGCTTCGATATTTTGCGCTTGTGGTATTTGGTCGAGTCGGCATTCATCGAATTCTGGTAGTAGCTTGTGGATTTCGGTCTGGTATTTCTGTATCCTCTGCTCCTTGATCTGGAAATTCCCATTAACTTGGTTTACGACAAGTTGAGAGTCACAGTGGAGGACGACTCGTTGTGCACCATATTTGAGGGCCAATTTCAGTCCTGCAATTACGACCTCATACTCGGCCTCATTGTTAGTCATTTCAGGGCACCGTATGGATTGGCGAATCACTTCGCCCGTTGGGACTTTGAGTACGAGTCCCAATCCAGATCCTGACGCATTGGATGCGCTGTCGATGTAGAGGACCCAAAGGTCGGGTTGCCCAGGAGAGGCGCGAAGCGCTTCTTGTTCGACCTCCGATAATATTTCTACACTGAAGTCAGCAATGAAGTCGGTGAGTACTTGTGCTTTTATCGCAGTTCGCAGTTGATAGGTTATATCGTGTTTGATCAATTCTATGGCCCATTTAGCCAATCTACCCGACAGCTCGGGTTTATGCAGGATGCTCCTGAGGGTAAAAGTCATCACCACCTTTATGGGGTGACACTAAATATATGGCCTAAGCTTTCAAGAAGCTACGACCAACGCCAGAGCCAATTTTTCGAGGTGGGGATACCTCGTTTCGGCGTCAACTAAAGTTTTGGTGATATAGTAAATCGGAGATTGCGTACCTTTTCTCTCACGGACCAAAACCGCGCTTACCGCGACTTCGGAGACGACTAGGTAGACAAGGAGGCATTTGCCTGGTTCTGCCTTGGCGAGTAACGGTGGTGAGGACAAGTAGGTTCAGTTTTCTCAGGGCATCGACACACTCCGAATTCCACTGGAGCCCGTTGTCTTTCTTTAGCACACTGAAAAATTTATGCCACCTGTCTGATGACCGTGAGATGAACCTTGACAGGGCAGCTATCTGACCTGTCAGTTTTTGTACCTGTTTTTTGCTGGTTAACATTTCTGGTATTCCTTTGATGGCCTTAATCTGATCTGGGTTAACCTTGATGCTTCTTTGCGATACCAGGAAACCGAGGAACTTGCCCGAGGTTACGCCGAAGGCACATTTTTTGGGGTTTAGTTTCATGTCGTACTGCCGTAATATGTCGAAGGCTTCCTTGAGATGATCGATATGATCTTCTTTCCTTTTAGACTTAACCAGCATGTCGTCGATGTAGACTTCCATTGTTTTGCCGAGTTGTTCTTTGAACATCTTGGTGACCAATCTCTGATACGTCGCTCCTGCATTCTTTAGTCCGAACGGCATGACCTTATAGCAGTACGTTCCTTGGTGAGTAATGAAAGTAGTTTTCTCCTGGTCTTCTTCCTCCATGAGGATCTGGTTGTAACCCGAGTAGGCATCTAAGAAGCTTAGCAACTCGTGTCCTGCTGTTGCGTCGATGAGTTGGTTGATGTATGGCAATGAAAAGGAGTCTTTTGGGCAGGCCTTGTTTAGGTGTGTGAAATCTACACACATTCGCCACTTTCCGTTTTTCTTCTTTACCATGACCACATTGGCGACCCACTAGGGATATTTTGACTCTCGGATGGAGCCATTTGCGAGCAACTTATCGACTTCTTCGCTAACGGCTTCGTTGATTGCGGCGCTGAACTTCCTTCTTATTTTCCGCACTGGCGGGTAGAGGGGGTCAACATTCAGTTTGTGCGTCGCGATGTCTTTCGGGATACCTGGCATATC
This sequence comes from Nicotiana attenuata, assembly GCF_001879085.1. NCBI lineage: Eukaryota > Viridiplantae > Streptophyta > Magnoliopsida > Solanales > Solanaceae > Nicotiana > Nicotiana attenuata. The sequence continues at coordinate 284,396 of NW_017670518.1, forward strand.
TGCATGGGAGAAGGCAAATAGATCGGCATTGTCAGTTAAGAACTTACGAAACTTACCTAGTTCCAAGAGGTTGTGCCCAATATAAGCCTTTTTTGTGCTGTCATTGCCGGCTAGTAGGATGGGATCGAGATCTTATGTTGTCAACTCGGATGCTTCCACGATGTCGGGATCCTTGATAACATCAGTTTGTACGTCAAGTTGGGTTCCCGACATCGCTGATTGCTACGCTTCCGCACTAGCCCCTTTTAGTTGTTGGGTGTGGGCGCAATCCTGGGCAATACGATAGCATTCCTATGCAGTGCGTTGTTCGCTCCGGATGCTGAATACCCCCCATGGAGTAGGAAACTTAATTACTTGATAGAGACTGGACGGGACTACTCGCATGGCGTGTATCCACGGGCGCCCTATGATAGCGTTGTAGGTTGTATCTTGGTCCATGACGTGAAACGTCGTTCCCAGGGTGACTCCTCCGGCTAGGACGGGTAGCACTATCTCTCCAGAAGTCCGCTCGCCTGCATTATTAAAACCTGTTAGTGTTATACAACACAGTATTATTTTATCTTCAAGTCTCATCTGTACGAGGACTCGAGGATGGATAATACACGCGCCGCTTCCGTTATCTACCATTATTCTTTTTACATCAGTATCTGCAATACGTAAAGTGATAACAAGAGCATCGCAGTGAGGGAAAGACAAACCGTCGGTATCCGACTTATCAAAGACGGTACTATCTTCGAGGTCATCATACCTTTCATGAGTGATCGACCGTTTGAGTTTATGTGTGGTAGTGAACTTTACATGATTGATTGTTGTGTCGTCGCCCTCGCTGATGATCATCTGTATAGTGCGAGCGGCAGAAGGCGGTTTTGGAGGTCCCTGGGGTTGTTCACGTCTGCGGGCAAAGTTAGCCCGTCCTCGATCACTTAGCAATTCTTTCAGGTGTCCCTGATTTAGCATTCTCACTACCTCCTGCCGCAGTCCTATGCAATCTTCGGTTTTGTGACCCCTTTCCCGGTGGAATTCGCAGAGAGCGTTCGATTTCCGAGTGCTTGGGTCGGACTTCATCTTTTGCGGCCATTGTATCTTGGTACCGAGTTTCTCCAGTGCGTACACTTTTTCTGAAGGAGAGACACAAAAATTGTGAGCAGATAGGAGTGGAGGCATACCTTTTTCATGTCGATATGGCGCTGCATGTCGAGAAGGTGCATCTGTGTGCCGCGGAAGAGGTGGGATAGATGTCCTGATGTAGGGCTGATGCCTTTTTCGGCCGAGATGGGGTCCCGACTGATCTCTTCGATCGTCGTTGCGATGATCTCTCCTTGCTTCAGTTTGAACTGACGTCAACCATTGGATCGTACCGTTGAGGTCGTCCTCGTCGGCTCTTACTTCGGCGCAGTAGGCGTTGTGGATTTCTTTCCAAGTGGTTGGAGGGTATTTCATGAGCCTGCTTAATAATTTTCTGGTCGCTCTCGACCTGTTCCTGTTTAGACCGTTCTGGAAGGCTGCTACCGCCATTCCCTCTGACATATTTGGCAAGTTCATTCTCACCCTGTTGAACTGAGATAAGAAGTCCATGAGTCCCTCGCCGTGCATCTGCCTAACGGCAAATATGTCGTTTACTCTGGCTTCTACCTTTTTGGCTCCTGCATGGGCGGTGACAAACTTGTCTGCCATTTCTTCGAATGTTGATATTGACCTTGCTGGTAATTACGAGTACCAAGTCAGAGCCCCCTATCAGGGTTTCGCCGAACTTTTTCAGTAGCACCGATGGTACTTGTTCTTTTGACAGATCTTTGCCTTTTACGGCTGTGACGTAGTGGATGATGTGATCTTCTAGGTCTGTAGTACCATCGTATATCTTCAGGTACGATGGCATTTTGAAGGTTTTTGGAATGGCGTGGGGGCTGCCTCTTCATTGTATGGTTGCTCGATGAATCGACCAACGTCCTGTTTTGGTAACAGCTTCAAAGCGCCTGGTATTTTATCAACCCTTTCCTGATGCTCCTTCATCTGATCACGGAGCGCCTTGTTCTCATTACCCATTTCCTCCTTTTTTCTTAGGATGGCTGCGAGTGCGTCATTACCTGCATCAACAACAGTATGAGTATTACCTGTGCGTGAGGTATCTAGTTAGCTGGCGATTACTGCAGCATCTAAGTGTGTAGTGCCTCTAATATCCCTTTGAACGGGTTTATCAAGTATGTTGTTCAGAGTGTTTGTCAGCCACTCTTCCAATAGTCTTTTCACGCCGCTGGTGCTTCTCCTGTTGTAGATGTGGAGGCTTCCTTCTCGCGTGAAGCAGTCACGCTTCCATGCGGAGGAGGTGAGGTGTCTCCCCTAGGTGTAGCGCTCGGTGTCACATTTTCGTTATCCTCCCTACGGTCTTCATTGATGGAGTCCAGGATGTTGGTTGAGACACCTGCTATTGCTTTTAACCTTGCATCTCCCTTTCCTGCCATTGTTGGTTTATGCAAAGCTAGGAAGAGCTGACTATCCCTCTTTATGATCTAGATGAAACTAAGATCTTGGCTAAAGAAATCTCCACAGGCGGTGCCAAATTGTTTGACCAAAAGATATTGGAACCTTTTTGATTAAATCAGTTAATGAAGATGAAGAGGTAAATCTCATCCAAGTATAATAAAATCTATATTAAATGATGCAAGAGAAGAACAAGGTGAATGATGCTTCCTAGTATGTCGGAACCAAATGACTATTCATAAATGTGATAACTTCAAATGTAGAAAAATATTGTAATGAATGCGATTGGCCAAGATAAAAGATGATGTATGGATTTCAGATCTGTATTCAGTAAGCAAAGTTGTCTTTTTTGTATTCACTTTTTCATTCCCCTTTGCAAAGTGTTCTCTCCCTATTTATAGGGGAAAATCCCCCTTTAAACCCTAAAAAGGTATAACGTAAAGAATATTCGAAGAGCATATTCCTACTGTCTCCTACTACGCTTATACTACTCCAGACGTCGTGCGTTCGCTAACCACTATTGGTCGTCACCCTTTATAACGACCAGAGAACGCTACATCGTAAGGACCTCGTTCCTCGTCGTACTCAGTAGTGGTCGTGGTCGTCCAAATTTGGACCTATACAAGCACAAGGTGCAATCACAATACTAGCTTAAAAACGGACATTTGCGTAAATCAACCGAAATTATTAGGTTGCTGTACATTTGTAAAGACCCAACTATCAAGCCCAAGTTTCCTACCTCCCCAGGCTGCCCAAAGGTCCATCAGCGAAAAAATGCCTATGCACCATCTCAGAAACCCATCATAATTGGATCCCATTTGATGTTAAGACCAGCTTTACGAACTCAAAAATATTCTGCAACAGGAATTTCAATCGCAAGTGATACTACAAAATCATTGTTTATCAGAGTAATCTGAGGGGGAAATGCACGGTTAGCCACTAATAACACATGTATTTACTTTTAAGCCACTGTTTAAAATATCTTTAGTCTTTAGCCACTGCTTTAATAAACTTTACCTGCCCGGACGAAAACACCCTTCTGCTCATAAAAGTTCAGGACCAAGTATCCTTCACTTTTGAACTTGCAACTCTAAGTTCAGGACTTCAGGACTACATGTCCTTAACTTTTGAACTTGAAACTCTATGTTCAGGACTTCAGGACAACATGTCCTTAACTTTTGAACTTGGAACTCGAAGTTCAGGACCACCTGTCCTTAAGTTCTGTGCTTGTAAATCTAAGTTAAAGACTACTTGTCCTTAACTTTTGAACTTGTAAGTCTAAGTTCAGGACCTATTGTCCTGAACTTTTGAGCTTGTTATTCTAAGTTCAGGACCAAGTGTCCTTAACTTTTGAACTTGTAACTGTAAGTTCAGGACAAAGTGTCCTTAACTTTTGAGCTTGTTAGTCTAAGTTCAGGACCTATTGTCCTTAACTTTTGAGCTTGTTAGTCTAAGTTCAGGATCTATTGTCCTTAACTTTTGGGCTTCTTAGCCTAAGTTGAGGACCTATTGTCCTTAACTTTTGAGCTTGTTAGTCTAAGTTCAGGAGTTCATGACCTATTGTCCTTAACTTTTGAACTTGTAACTGTAAGTTCAGGACCTATTGTCCTTAACTTTTGAGCTTCTTAGTCTATGTTCAGGACTTCATGACCTATTGTCCTTAACTTTTGAACTTGTAACTGTAAGTTCAGGACCTATTGTCCTTAACTTTTGAGCTTGTTAGTCTAAGTTCAGGACCAAGTGTTCTTAACTTTTGAACTTACAACTGTAAGTTCAGGATTCATAACGTAGCAGAAAACCAAACGTTATTTGTATCTTTTCACAAAAAAAAAAGGATCATGGCATCTTTATCTTAGATATTGACGTTTTGATATGTAAGCGAAATAGTTTGCTGAATAGACGGAGCACCAAGAAGTTACTGTCAGTAAGCAAAAGTTTCAGTTGATACATCTGAACTTTACAAAAGTGATGGTGTTGCTTTCCTTTCAAAACATCTTTGATTCCTTTCTAAAACACCAAGACCAGAAAAATGCATCAGGAATTAGTTCATCGTCTTTGTCTGTGTACTTTCTTGATCTTCATAGTATTTTTTCACAGACGGCGGCACAGTTCTTTTCCCTAACATGAAAGAGATAGAAGAAAGGGTAACACAGTCTTTTCATATTAATTTTAATAGACTAGTGGCTACTATTGCTAAGCATTGAAAATGCTGGATAAAAAGTAAATACCACTTTAAAAAGTGGCTACCCCACACAATTTTTACTAATCTGAGATTTAAAATATTTTATATATATATATATATATATATATATATATATATATATATATATATATATATATATATATATATATATATATATATAAATTTGAATTACTGAAATATCCATCAAAATCTTAATGACCATTTTACCCTTCACCGAAATTCTTTCCCCTTACTGCTTGTTTGGATAGTTGTTAAGTATCGTTTCATTATGTATTGTATTGTATTGTATTGTATCGTACTATATCGTTTTGATGTATACAATGTATGGATATATTGTATCATTTGTCATCGTTTCATGATGTCATACACCAATAATATGAAGGATAAACTTGCAATATTCTAAAGAAGAAGTAAGGTACAAGGTAAAATTATTATATAAAAAGATAGGGTAAAGGATAAAATCAGATTATTTAATAATAAGGAAGGGAAAGATGAGAGAAAAAATAAGATAACAACGCGGCCACACCAAATTGGTCGTTCCATAAAGTGATATTTCTCGCTATTACGTGACGGCGGATTTAACGATACGATACAATAAAATTTATGTAACAATCAATACAAGTATTACATTTAAAGTAACAATACAATACAATACAACTGGTAACAACCATCCAAACAAGCTCTTAGCTATTATTATTTATTTTGTAAACCACTTAAATTATAGACATAAACACAACAATAGAACTAACAATTTTGTTATCTGATCAGAACGTGACTACGTGAGATAAAATGAAGAAACTAATTAATTAGATTAATAGTAAGCCTAACACAAGAATCAAGATGAGAATAACAGATTAAATCCAAATAATTATACAGCAGAAACGGATAAGTGACATAGCATCGTCAAATAATCCAACAGTAACATACCTCAAAAACCTGTGGTACAGACTCATAAGCTCCAATGAAGTACACTAGCAATCTCTAAATATAATACTGTTTTGAAATGAATCTGAAATAAAGATAAACAGTAGTAAAGACAATATCAAAAGGTGATTCCGAAGCTTGCGAGTGTCAATCAGGTATACCTTGAAGTCTCTGCAACGTCTGAATCAAATCACTGATGTCCGACACAGACAGAAGTACCTGGATCTGTACAGAAATTTGCAGAAGCATAGCATGAGTGTACCACAATGGTACCCAGTAAGTATCAATCCTTACATTGGTAGAGTAGTGACGAAGTCAGGTCAAGACATCTACTAGACATAGAAACATAAACATAATATTAGTATAATCTAACAACGAAAAATAGAAGCAATAAGTGGCAACAAAGAGTGAACGTAAGATAGAAACAACAAATGCTCAAATACAGTCAAATGCAAGTGAAATGAATTAAGGAGAAACAATAACCATTCAAATCAACAAGCCGTTCCAATATAGAATGTATAACAAGAATCACACCGAGGTACCACACCTCATAATCACATTTCACAAGTCATAGTCACAATTTTTCTTATATCGCCGGGTGAGCCTTGTATTTATTTTAAAAATATATTTTCTGAAATAGCTTCACGCGCTTTAGCCCCCTTATCTCGCTGCGTGGCTTCAGGTAATTTGCCTTACTATCAACACACGCATAAATCTCACCTTATCTCAACGCATGCACATCAATACACCACCATAATACCGCCACATGTGCATCAATATCATAACACAATAATCAACTCGCACCACACGTGCCCATAAGCCACAATATTTCCAAAATTAACAATACCAATGTCATCCCAACACATAGCCCACGGCTTAACCACAATGTGCTCAAGAATCACAATAACAACAAAATGAATCGGAAAATAATTCAGCAATGAAAAATATCCCATAAAACAACAACTTCAATTAGAACATGTTAATAGCTCTCAATAACTACAAGTTTAATTCAATGTGTAAGAACTCAACAATTAAAGATATGACATGTAACAACAACCTAAATTAAATGCACATAACAACAAACTCGACAATGAAAGGTAGAACATGTGTTAACAACTTTAATTAAGACATATAAGAGTAAACTTGACAGTGAAAGGTAGAACATGTGTTAACAACTTCAATTACGACATATAAGAATGAACTCAACAACGAAAGATGTAACAAGTAATAACAACTTTAATTAAATGCATATAAGTAACCTAAGAGTTAAAACTGGCCAATTTCCACAGATAAAGTCGTGCACACACTCGTCACCTCGTGTACACGTCATTCACGTAATTTAAATAGTGCAATTTAACCAAATCTTATGGGGTAGGTTCCCCAAAAATAAAGTTAGGTAAGATACTTACCTCAACTAGGCCAAATCAACACTCAAAAATGGCTTTTCCCTTAAAATTCACCTCTGAGGCTCAAATCTAACAAAAACAACTTAATATCATCAAATAATGCAAAAGAAATCAATTTTGATTAATAAAGCTAAGATCTTTATGAAATTCCTTAAAAGTCAATAAAAATCAACCCCAAGATCGACTGGTCAAATCCTGAGTTCAAGGGTAGATCTCGAGTATCCATAACCCCACGAGTTCATATATGTGTTTTGTTTTCAAATCCGATTCCAATTCGACTGTCAACTCTCAAATTTTCATTTTTCAAAGCATAGACAAAATTTCATAGATTAGAGGTTAAATCTCATAGATAATCATGTAATACAATTGAAAATTAATCAAAATCACTTAGCCAATAGTTGTAGGTGAAAACCCAATCACGACCCAAATCCTAACCCGTTGTGATGGCGCCTATCGTGGTATTAGGCAAGCCGACATTTACAAAATACTTCAAACATTAAACAGAAATAAATTAAGAAGTTTTTTAAATAACCGGAATTTCTATAAATACGAGCTAAAACCCAAACACAGGTGTGGAAAATAACTCCCAAATCAGGGTGTCATTGAGCTCATGAGCATCTATACAACCAGTCTAGAAAGAAATGTCTACGAGAGTCCGTATCAAAGTACAAATAAAGAAAGATAAGGAAGGAGAAACAAGGACTGCGAACGCCGGGCTTCTACCTCGTAAATCTCCGAAGATCAACCGTGCACGATATCAACACCCACCGTGTTCGGAAACACCTGGATCTGCACACAAAGTGCAGGGTGTAGCGTGAGTAGAACCAACTCAGTAAGTAAAAATAAAAAATAAGGAACTGAAAGATAGTGACGAGCTACACAGTTATAGTTCATTTTTCAGTAATCTCAACAAGAAAGTAGGCATGCTTTCGAATCCGGCAATTTAAGTCAAATCAGTTTATACATGCCAAGTTCAAGTAAAAAACTGATATAAAATCTCTTAGAAGTTTTCAAAACAGTGACATATAGCAGCTATGTGCAACAACAAGGAAAGCAGATATAGCCTCTCAGTGCAACAATCACTCAGTCTTTCTCAATAGCTCATCACTCGGCTCTCAGCCCTCAACACTCACACTAAAAAGGTACCTGCGCTCACTAGGGATGTACAAACTCTGGAGGGGCTCCTACAGCCCAATCGCTATAATCCGCATGGACAACTCATGTGATGCACGGACAACTCACGTGCTATAATATCATATCAGGATCCGCACGGACAACTCATGTCCTACAGTATAAATATCTGGATCGCACGGACAACTCACGTGCTATGCTATCAATATTTAACCATAAAGTCCTCGACCTCACTCAGTCATCAACCTCTCTAGTCTCACGGGCTCTCAGTAATCATGGAAAATCAGCCCAAAAGAGAAATGATATAACGTATCGACAGGGAATAATAGAGACTGAGGTAAAATCTGCATGTAAGACTACGACTGAGTACAAATAGAAATTAGAAAATAATTCAACAGGTATCACGACCTCTGTGGGTCCCTACAGTACCAGCACATAGCCTAAACATGATTTCTAACATGATTTACGGTCAAATTTCTATAACACATGGAGAGCATATAGCTAGCAACAAGTTATTCAACTTTACAGTTCCACGGAATGGACCAAGTCACAATTCCTACGGTACAAGCACACACGTCCGTCACCTAGCATATGCGTCACCTCCGAAACAATCACATACGCATAAATCTGGGGTTCCATATCCTCAGAACCAGATTTAAAACTATTACCTACCTTAATCCGAGCCAAGACTCTACTCCAATACGCCTTTGCCTCGGAAGTTGGCCTCCAAAAGTCCTAAATCTAGCCACAAGCGGTTCATTACAATCAATACGGGATAAATGAATCAATTCCACAAGAAAAATACGACATTATAACCAAAAGCCGAGATCGGCTCAAACCCGGCCCCCGATCCCACATCTCGAAATACGACAAGAGTCACAAAATCCGAATACCCATTCACTCACAAGTCTAACCATACCTAATTTACTAAAATAAGACACCAAATGGTCATTCAAATCCCCAAAATTTACTCTCCAAATCCCTAGCCTCAAACCCCCAAATTTCACTTAAAAAACACACTAACTAGGTGGAAAATCAGTGGGGAAACATAATTATTGAAGAAAAATGAACACAAGAAGCCTACCTCAAGAATCTCCCTTGAAACTCCTCTCAAAACCTTCAAAATCTGAGCTCAAAATGATAGAAATGGTGAAAAATCTCACAACCCTCGTATTTATAGTTTCTGCCCAGGCTTTCCGCACCTGCGACAACTTAGCTGCTTCTGCGGTCTCACAGGTGCGCCTCAGAGCCTGCTTCTGTGGCTAACTCCGCACTTGCGTTCAAAGTTCCGCTCCTGCGGACTCGCTTCTGCGAGACAAATCTCCGCTTCTGCGGAGTCAGGCTACAAGGCCAGATCCGCTTCTGCGGTCCTTCTGCCGCATCTGCGGTCACGCAGTTATGGGAAAAACATCGCACCTGCGACCATATGCTGACTCACTTCCTTGGCCACTTATGTGGCTTACTTCCCGCTTCTGCGAGCTCGCACCTGCGGTTCCCACTCCGCAGGTGTGATCACACCAGTAGTGGAAAAGCTTCAACAAGCTTACAACTTCAAAACATGATTCGTTAATCACCCGAAATCAACCCGAGGACCCTGGGACCTCAACCAAACATATCAACATGTCTAAAAATATCATACAAACTTATTCGAATCTTCAAATCACCTCAAACAACATTAAAAATACGAATTACACTTGGATTCAAGCCAAATGTACTTTGAAATTTCCAAATTCTACAAACGACGTTGAAACCCATCAAATCACGTCTGATTGACCTCAAATTTTGCACACAAGTAATAAATGACACCACGAACCTACTCCAACTTCTGTAAATCCAATCCAACCCCGATATCAAAAAGTCCACCCCGATCAAACTTTCTAAAATTCCAACTTCCGCCCTTTCAAGCCTTATTCTACTACGGACCTCCAAATCATAATTCGAACACGCTCCTAAGTCCGAAATCACCTAACGGAGCTAACAGAACCATCCAAATTCAAATCTGAGGTCGTTTACACATAAGTCAGCATCCGATCAACATTTCCAACTTAAGCTTTCAATTAAGAGACTAAGTGTTTCAATTCACTTTGAAATCTCTTCGGACCTAAACCAACCAGCCCGGTAAGTCATATAACAGTTGTAGAGCACAAAAGGAGCAGAAAATGGGAGAATGGGGCTACAACTCTCGAAATGACCGGCCGGGTCGTTACAACCCCTCCTTAAAATCACCTCCTACCAAGTCTATGTAACGACCCGACCGGTCGTTTTGAGCTTTAGCATTTCATTCGATGGTTTGAGAGTTCGAGTAGCTTCATCTTATGTATTATTACTTACGTGTATGGCTGGTTTCGATTTTCGAGCGGTTCGGATTGATTTGGAAGAATGATTCTCGTTTTAGAAGCTTTCAGTTGGAAGAGTTGACCAAGGTTTGACTTTTGGGTAAAGGAACTCAGAATCTGGTTTTGATTGTTTTGATAGGTTCATATGATGATTTTGGACTTATATGTATGTTCGGATTTGATTTCGGAGGTTCCTAGAAGAATTCGACACTATTTGTTGAAAGTTGGCAATTTGAAGAACTTAAGAGTTCATAAGTTTGACCAAGAATTGACCTTGATGTTATTGGACTCCAATTGGTGTTCCAAGACTTTGGATAGGTCTATATAGTTGAATTGAACTTGTCTTCAAAGTTTGAAAGTAATCCGAAGTGTTTAAGTGTGATTTAGACACTCTTTTGAAAGGATGAATGTTTATTAACTTAAGAGAAATTTTATTCGGTTTGAGCCTGGATTCTTTGTTATGATATTCCCGTGGGTGTTTTGAGGCTTTGGATAAGTTTGGATGATGTATCTGTACGTGTTGGTATGATTGGAAGGGGTCCCGAGGGGCTCGAGTGTGTTTTGAATCATTGATTGAGAAACTAGTTAAGTTAAGTTTGACCATGGTCAATATCAGGTAAAGATGACCTCTTTTCGGTGTTTTGAGTGCGCAAGCAGGTTTGTAGCGTGATTTGTGATTGAAATGCATATATGGTTTGTGTCCAGGAGGTACGAAATGAGTTTTGGGTATTAAAACAAAGATTTTTTTATTGCTCGTTTTTTTTCTGGTGCAAATAATTACGAAAATGCCATTTATGTCCCTGAATTTTTCAGATTTCTTTTAAAACATCAAAACATCATACCTCCCTCATTTAAAGGCCAAAGGGTGATTCAAAAGGCTATCTTGGGTGTAATCTTGTAAGGATCATATTGGACTTATCAAACGTAAGTTTCAGGATTATCTAGGACCTGATTCGAGCTGAGACAACAACTACATTTTTTTCTTGTTTCGGAATTTAGTTACTTTTTCTCACAAGGTTTTGATCCTCGATTTTGGGTGATTTTGTAGGGGATTTTTACTATTTGTATTGGGATAAGTATTTTTTACTCTGATTTAGTATTATTTTATGATCCCGACCTCGATTTTAGTGTTTGATTAATGATTTAAATTGGAGAAATTGAGGATTTTAGTAAAACCTTTCTAAAATATGAATTGATGGTTTGAAAGCTGATTTGAGGTTGTAATTGAATGATTTTGGTATGGTTTTACTCGTATCGGAATAGGTATTCAGAATTTTTAAGTATGTTCGGTTCTGAGGTACGGCCCGGGGTTGACTTTTTTATTTTAATTAAAGATCAAATCTTTATTATCGAAAATATTTGCGCTGGAAGGGCTTATTAGTTTAGCTTGTTTGAGTTAAGTATCTTGCCTAACTTTGTGTGGGAAAAATGCCCCTTAGAATTGGGTTTGATTGTACTATTTGAATTATGTGGAAGATGTGTACATGAGGTGACGAGTGTATACACGGGCTTATATATGAAAATTAATGAGTTTAGAATCTTAAGTTACTCATAAGTATTCAATTGAAGTTATTATTAATTGTTCTATCTTTCGTTGTTAAGTTTATTCTTACATGCTTTACTTGAACTTGTTATTACATGTTCTAGTTTCTATTGTTGAGGTTAATTACTCTTATATGCATTTATTAGTAGTTGTTTTTACATGATATTCTTTCCATTATTGAGTTATTCTCATTCATTTAGTCGTAGTTGCTATTTAATGCTACCACTCTTATTGTTGAGATTATGTTATGCGTTTGAATTTGAGTTGTCATTTCATGGAAATACCTTCATTGTTGAGTTATGAAAGTTGTAGTTGTTGAGAGCTATTGATACGTTTGTGGTTGAAATTGTTGATTATTGGAATACTTTCCTTGTTGAGTTATTTCTTGTTCATTTTGTTGTTATTGAGATTCTTGTACACATTGTGGTTGATTCGTGAGCTATGTGTTGTGATGACATTGGTATATTGATTTTGTCAATGTTATGGATATGGGCACGTGTAGTGCAAGTTGATTACTGTGTTGTGGTGTTGATAAGCGTGCAGTGGTTTAAGGGTGGGTATTGAAATGCATGCATTGAGATAAGGTGGGATATATATGCGTGTTGCTAGTAAGGGGGTTACTTGAAGCCTCGCGGTAAGATAAGGGGGCTAAAACGCATTTATCTATTTCGGGGAAAATATTTTTAAAATAAATGCAAGGCTCCGGTGATATAAGGAAGATTGTGACTGTGACTTTTGAAATGTGAAAATAAGGTGTGGTACCTCGGTTATGATCCTTATTGTACATTCTATGTTAGAACGGCTTGTTGATTTGAACGGTTATTGTTTTTCCTTAAATTATTTCACTTGCATATTGATTGTATCTGGTTATTTGTTACTATTTTCGTGTTGGAACGACTGTGACTTCTTGTGTGAGCCATGCATTCTATGTGATTTGCTGTGTTGCTTTAATATGCCAATTTGTGCCTACGTTGTTACTTGGTGGATTGATTATCGAGATGAATTTACTTGCATGGAGTCATTATCTCATACTCTGCTGAGCTGTTGGTAACATAACGGTTTTTAATAAAGAAATTGTTAATATGCTTTACATTATGTGACTCTTAAGATAAAACTCGTTATCTCACTAGGTGCTTCACTATATTGAAATTGTTATCACGCTTTACTTTAAATGATCCTACATTAACACTTATCTGATATTTTACTTTATTTAAAAATGTTATTTTACTTTACCTTATTTGATTTCTAAACTAAACTCATTTTCCAAGAAAGCGGGTTTTATCGTTTCGATTACTGAAAAGAAAAACTAAGTATAAATAAAGTAGTAAATAAAGTTGCAATATTATAATAAAACATTTCTTTTTTATTTAACCAAAAGAGGAACATCTAAGCGTTCAAAAGAGGCAAATGACAAAACGGGTACAGACACGGTGCAGGCCTCAATTGACTGTGTGCTTTTCAAAAGAAAACTTTTACAGTTCCACACTACCAAGACTCCCGTTGAACCAACAATGGACTGGCGGTCCAATTCCGTAGTTTTTCTCGTAGTTCGGCATTCCTAATGGTTGGTGTCTTGATGTTAGTTCCCTTACAACATTCTTCAATCATACGAACAACCTTCCTATTCAATCGATGATATCATCTTCTGGTGCTGAACTCTGGCCCGTACCCAAAACACGCTCTAGCACAAAAGCTATTTTCCCGGAGCTACCGGTATGACTTTTCCCCATTGGAGGCTGATATCCTATGCCGGCACTTCCTTTCTTCCCATTCGTCTCAATTAGCTCTGTAATCCCGTCTGACCTGGCTCCTAGCCCAGTTCCTGGTCTGTATCCATATTTCATCATCTTCCTTATGACCATCTTGGATCTATATGGTGACTGCATTCCCAAGTTTTGCTCAGTCCCTTCTATTTCGATAGACTACATGATTTCTAATGCATGGAAAGCAACCCCGCCCATCAATGAATGGGACTGCATGCTCCAAATAAGCTGATTGTCCCCATTCGCCATGGACCACGATCTCTTGACATCCCAGTTCAAATTTCATGCACTGGTATAAGGTGGATGGGATGACCCCTTCCATGTGTATCCAGGGCCTTCCTAACAGCAAGTTGTATACAGAGGAAATATCCATTACTTGAAACAATATAGGAAATTCAACCGGTCCGATCTACAAAGCGAAATAAATTTCTCCAATAACATCCTTCTGCAAACAATCAAAAGCCCTTACCCTCACATGGCTTTCCTTGACTTCCCCCAGTTGGATTCCTAACACCTGCAAAGTAGAAAGCGGACAGATGTTGACTCCTGACCCTCCATCAACCAGTACTCAGGATACAACTTTGTCCCCACATTTGCTTCGGCCATTTTCCCAATTGTTGTAGCCAGTGCCTCACTAGTGGTGTGCTTGGCACACTTATCCCGCTTAGTACTTTCATCAGGGCATCCTTATGACTATCGGATCTCATCAGCAAGTCCGTGATTGATATTTGCACCAGAGTTTTCTTCAGTTGCTCCTCCACGGAGTATTCTTTGGTCGACATTCTCTTCCAGAATTCTGCATCTTCTGGGTCTGTTATGTTCTTTCTTTGAATCTGCTCTCTTTCCAAATTCCCTCGATTTGCATCTTCAGGAGCACAACATCTCCCTGACCTTGTCATACCGTGGGCTACTGCAGAGTCTGTCATCTTGGCCTTCCCCTATTGTTGATATATCCATGGGATAGTTTTTTATTCTCGACTCTCTTCGTCCCCTGTAGCAATGGTAGGCTGTCGTTGATAAGTTTGAACCGTCACTGTGGGTCTCACTTGCACTGTGATCATCGGAGTCCTTTGAGGTGGGATCCTTGCAGCCTCTGCATTTCTTAATGTGACAATAGTTCCTTTCAAATCATATTCTTCATCCAAGGTGATCATCTTGACCCCCTGATTCCGGTGATTTGGCAGTGGATTGTGATTCACATTGGGCGGAGCTGGACTACACTGAATGGCTCTGCTCTTGATCAGTGTTTCAATTACATTTTTTAGTATGAAACAATCTTCAGTATCATGTCCAGGCACGTTTGAATGGTGCACGCACCATTTAGTTGCATAAAAATATTTCTAGGAAAACGCAGGAACCCTTCCTTCCACCAGATGTATCAATCCTGCTCTTCTCAATCTTTCGAATAATTGGCCAGAGGCTCAGCAATTTGGATGTAATTTCTGGGACCCCTCTTTTCAAATTTAGGACGAGGGTATGGTGCATAAATGGGTCGGTTATGGTGAGTAGTGGTTTGTACCAAAGCATATGGTCGTTGTGGATTTCGGGTTGTTGTGGGCTCGAGGAGGGTTATATTGAGGTTGGGGGTGGTAGTATAGCTGGCTGTTGTAGGCCGGAGCGTAAGCGGGTGTTGGTGAATAGTTCTTTGGAGGAAAAGGAAGTGTTTCCATGATGTGGGTTGGGTTGATAGTAAGGGACGACTACTGAGACTTCTTCTTTTTTCTTCTTTCTGCTACTGATTGACCCAGATTGGATTGCCTTGTTGGCCGCTTGTAGTGCAGCGATGGATTGTACTTTGCAAGATTTATACCTTGTACTTTGCAAGATTTATACCTTCTTCTAAGAAATATACCATCTTGACCAGTTCGGGGAATTTATGTCCCATCATTCCCATCATTTTGTCAAAGTATATCCCTTCTTGGGCCCTGATGAAATAGTTGGTTAATTCACTATCGTTCAACAGTGGTTGTGCCCTGGTGGCTTCTAACCTCCATCGATGTGCATATTCTTGGAATGACTTGGATGGATTTTTCTGCAGGTTTACCAGTACAAACCTATCGATAGTGAGTTCTATGTTAAATCGAAAGCGATCCATGAAATCTTCCACCACATCTTGCCATGTTCTCCAGTTTCGCGGAGCTTGTCGAGTATACCAAGTAAGTGCTTCTCCCGTCAGGCTCCTTATGAACAACTTCATTCACAGCTTCGCGTTTCTTCCCACTCCAACTAACTTGTCACAATATGCCCTCAAATATGTTTGGGGATCACCCGTACCGTCGAAGATATTGAACTTTGGAAGCTTATACCCTACTGGCATATCAATATCCGGATGGATACGTAGATCCACGTAGTCCAAACATTCACGTCCCCGGGTGACTTGGAGGTTATTCATTTGTTTTCTCAGATTTATAGCTGCTCAGACACTGACTCATCTTCCTTTCGCCTAGCTTCCCTTTCCATCTCATCGTATTGCTCAATCTCATAAGGCACCCTGACCGTGACATGTGCTGTAAAGATGGGTTCAGAAATGACATATATAGGAAGAACATATCGCTCATAGGCGGTGGTATGTTCCACGAGTATATGCTGATTTGGGTGAGTGGTAATAGTGATTCCGTCACGAGGAGGGTATGGGTTGTTTAAATGGTAATATGCGGGTTTTTTGGCGCTTGAACGTACTGTGGTACGTAGGGAGTGTGGATAAGCGGATTTGGTGGGTTTGTGGGGGTTACTGGAGGTATGACTTGAGTTATAGGGACTGAAGTCGGGGTGTTATTATTTTGGCGTGATGTGGAAGGAAAGTGGTCAGGGATTGAATCCAAAGAAGGAAAGCAAAGAGGTTGAGAGAGTGTTGTCACAGCCAGATGTGCTAGTTCCCTGATATGTTGTACTTCCTCGCTTAAAGACTCCATCAAATGGGTCATCTTGGCCACGTGTTCATCATTCCTTGTATCGTCCTTCTCTCCTGATCACCCCGGGCTATCGGCTATGACCAGAGCATGTTCGGTCAGGTTTTCTGTAGCAGAAATCTTCCCCTTTGATCTTAAGTTGTACGGTGGTTCTGCTAGTTTCGGGTTGACACAAACCAACTTTCTTTTGGAGAGTAATAATAAAGTAAGAAATGAAAAAGAAACAAAAAGAAAAACAAACAGAAGTCAGTTCTTCATTTATACAAACAGAAGATCACACAGAGCAGTTAATTCGTGTATTCAAGCAAACGCGTTTCCTAGAATTTGTGGGACCTCTCATTGCAAAAGGTGGGCCTAAATCGCTACAAATAATTAGACTTGACATATTTATATCCGAAGCAAGTTTTGTTTTTATTGAAAATGTTTGGATTGGGATAAGTAGGAACAGATGCTACATCAGTGCTTCTGGCACTCATAGAACTGCATGGGCTTAAACAATTTGCCCTTAGGGAATATTAAGAAAACTGGGGATAGATATACAAAGTAGGAAAGAAGGGTAAATCAACCAACATCTAGTAACCATCCCCGAAATCATTCCCCATCTCTTCTTCTTCTTCTTCTTCTGTCTCTTCCTTCGGATCTTCTTCAAACTCCTCTTCATCATCATTGAACTCAGACTGTTCTCCTAGATCTCTGGCTCTATCTCAGTTCTATCTGGATGCATTCCACTACCCGGTCGTTGTCTTCAGCAGGTGGCAGCAAGTAATCGATGGATCTTGGGACCACTTGACGGTGCATCGAGGAAGTCACAAGGTAATGTTACAGAATCTCGTGGTAGATTTGCAAAGAAGCCATTGCGTCCTCTAGCCAAGCTATACCCTCTCTGCTTGATTAGGATAGCTCATCTTCCTAGTTGATACATACATAATACTCCGGAGTGCACTACGAGTTTTGACCCATCGGCATTGTGACATGATCATTCCACTCTTTTTGGAGCCTTCTTATCCTTGGTTTTAGAATTTGTCTATTGTACTCATCCTCATATAGTGTTGTCCTCATCCATAGAGGCACATCTTGGATCATTCTGAGCTGTCTGAGAACCCGCAAGGGTGAGTATGGTAGGATGCCCTCAAGTCCTATATGCTCAATGAAGTATTTCTGAGGAATCCTTAAGATTGCTCTCCTGCCTAATCATGATAGCTTCCAATTGACCCATTCTCCACTTAGATTGGTCAAAATTTCTCTCCACTCTTCTTGTCCATATTGGGAGACCCAATGTCTCATCCTATTGTTGTGGTTGCGGGTCACGTTGCTGACGCCCACAAAGTAGTCAATGGTGACCTCTCACTGGAAGAAATGTTATGTGGCTCAGATCTGAAGTAGCAAATTACAACCCTTAGACAAACCATACCCTCACGCAGATGCAGACAAAGCCTTTAGAATCTTAGCTAGCATCATCGGCACCAGAGTAGCTTGGAGATTGCCACAGAAGGTCGCCAAATTAACGGTTAACAAGTTGATGTTAATCCGACATCTTCTCTGCAGAAAAACCAATAATCCTAACAGTGCCAATGAGAAATTGATCGGCATGAGACTCTCTTACATTGCTTGATCACATTGAAATTCCCCTGAGTACCTCTCATAGTTTTCACGACGTCTAAACCTATCGAACAACTGATCTAGGCTCACCCATCCGTCCTCAATATTTATCAGACCTCGGCTGTTAGCCAGACCCAGAGCATCTAGGAACCTATAACCGGGCATAGTGACTGGTAGTATTGGTTTCCTCCCTGTAAATGGCAGCTCCATGAAACTAGTAACTTCTCCCAATGTTGGTACTAGCTCACAATCACCAAACTTGAACACGACCTTAGACTGATCCCAGAACTCTATCAGCAGGTGAGTGAGCACCCTATTTGCTCGGATGTTTAGCAAAGCGGTTAGTGACCCTAGGTGTATCCGAATCTCATCTCTGTGTTCTCGGCGGATGTTCTTGCACCATTCTTCAACTTGTGTGGCGCTCCCATCACCATATTGATATCGGGGATGTTTTGGTTGATTTTCATTTCTGAAGTGGGTAAAGAAAGGTTTTGGTAAGTGTTTGCTTCAGATCTATAGGTGTCTTGTCAGGTTTGTTCGTCTTTCCACAAAAGTCATGTCGTTGGGTACATGACCTGTTGACATTAGGGTGGTTTTCCTAATTGTGATACCAAGGACCGACTCACCTAAGATTTATGCGATATGACCTTTTTTTGCTAGAGTAGAGTGTTTTCTATTTTTGAATTGGACTGAAGACTGCGAGAAGATATGTCAGTTGACCTGACAAAGCCATTCTCTGAAACTAAAGTGTTTTGGAAAGAAGGTTTGGAGGGGTGTAAAATACAACCCTCGCATGCCATTGTGTGATAGTGTACGGCTGATCGAAGCCAGCCCTGCACCACTATGGAATGACGAGAGCAGTTGATGCAGCTTTTACCCGAAAAGGTCGGGATCGAATCCACAGGGAGCTAGAATTGGGAATTGGATTCCTATCTAAACTAGCAATGCGTAATGTTCTTAATTACGCTTTCAATCATAATTGTTCTTTTGATTACTTCTACCTTTATACTACTGAGATGCTAAATTAAACAAAGAATAATTGCTAAAAGGTTGTCTAATAGGTAACGAGGCACTAGGGAAGTGACTTCCCCCTGAATACTTGACGGGTTCTAAGTCTAAGGCAAAGCTGTTATGTTTGGGATCGCGATATAGCCAATGCATGACACTACTCACTCTATACCTCTCGGTAGCTCGAGTGACTTTGCCCAAATTGACATTCTCAAGACCAATTGGGTATCGAAATTATGCAAGCAATGTAGGCTCAAGTCGGGTATTACTATCTCTAGATTTAACCCTTTAATTGGGACTATCAATCTCTTGAGTACGCCCCAATTCCTTGTTGGACTAATTTCCTAGACATAAACTCTCTTTCTCAAGAGGAGCCCAAGTCAAATAGGCACAAATTAGTATTTGCAACTACTAATCCAACATAAACAACACAAATCAGTCCAAATATCAACCACCCTTAAACATCTAAGCATTAAAACACAAGACCCATCAAATACCCACACTAGGGTTCAGCCACAACCCTAGCTAATGGGTCTAGCTACTCATAATAATGGAAGAAAACATGAAACTAGATGATGAATAACCCATATAATTTGATTACAAACTAAGATAATGAAGATTCAGTGTTAAAGTAGGTCCAAATTACTCAAAATGGAACAAAACAGCCATTCACGTGCTCAACTAAAAGTCAGATTACAAAAGATGCCCTAAAAAAGTGAAAAAAAGTATTTATACTAGGCCAAATTTTCTGGACAAAAATACCCTTGTGGAGGTACCGCGGACCACGGGAAATGCACCGCGGCCGCGGTGAGGCTTTTGGCTTAACTTTTTCGGTCTCTGAGTCTGTCCACCACGGTCCGCACAAAATGTACCGCGGCCGCAGTGGCTTCTCTACGGTCCGCATGAAATGGTTTGCGGCCGCAGTGGATTCCAATAGTTGAAATTCGAGCTCTCTGAATCTCTGCTCCGCGGAACGCAATAAATCGATTGCGGTCGCGGTGAGGCCACTGCGGTCCGCACAAAGTGGCTTGCGGTCGCAGTGCATAAGCTTCCAAAATTGCACTTCTCTGAATCTCCTCAACGCGGACTACACTAAATGGATTGCGGCCGCGGTGGGTCTATTGCAGTTGTGCTTTGACTTGTTCTTGGTACTTGTGCATGTTTCACTCCTTTTTGAGCTGATTTTTGACTCTTGTCACTTTCTTGACCAAACCCTGCAAACAAGTACAACATGTAAGCCTTTTGGGACTATTTGTATTCATTTTTAATCAAAACTCACGTTAAAAGGAGTATAAAATGAACTAGAATCCCTAGTTATCAACGGCCAAGACTCGATAGGAAAGGTGTGATGACAGTATTTGTAAAGAGGTAATTGATAAAGGGTGTAACAATAATAAGCAAACACAAAGAGAAAATAAAGTAGGTAAGCATGTAATTGCAAATTAAATACAGTTAAAGCAATGTACAAACAAATCTAAGTGCCAAATTTAGTCTAAGTCTACTAAGATCAGAACCTAAGTGGAAATTCCCAATAGAGTTGCCATGTTGTTGTACCCTATTTTGCACTAGTCAAAAGAAGATTCAACTTGTGGTTGCTCTGTTGTTGATCAAAAGAGAGTCGCCACCTACTATTTAAAGGTATATGTACCTATTTAATTACTAAAGGTCATATTCCTCATTAGTCTGTTAACCGGGTGGGATAATGGGTAAGGGTTCTTGTTCTTCTAAGGGGAAGGCGTAAGGCACTCCTTAAAATCTACCTGAGGTAGCTCGATAGGACATAGACTAGATTAAGGACTAATTGTTTGTACTATGCTTAACTAGTGCTTAAAGAGTGTAACTTACCACATATTAGGGCATAATACATTAAAGGAAGAGTATATTTTAAAGAGGTATGGGTTTATAAATGAATCTTAGGGAAATAATGTTAGTATATATATGCTTGAAAAGAACATTAAAAGATGTATGATGTTTGTGTGAAAATGTGTAAAAGAGAAGCTAAGCTAAAGCACTTTGTTTCCTAACTTATGGAAGTTCATATTACTCTAATGAGGTGAAAGTATTATGAAAATAAGCCTAAGATATACCTTGGTTTTAAATATTGGGCTTGGAGGAATTGTTTTAAAAATCCTTATTTTGGGCGGCAACACCTTGATCTTAGAAAGGAGTTGATTTCCTTTTAGAAAATTAAGCTCGTGACTCAGTTCTGGTTTTCTTTTTTTAAAAGAGGGACTGCTGCCTTTTGTTAGGTATTTGGGCGTCAAAATCTTTTAGAAGGGTTAGCAAAGCATGATGAATTAATAATAACAACTCATGATTAGCGGGTGAAGGGTTACTTACTAACTAATGCTTCTTTTAATCATAGGTTCTTAAAAGCTTTCCTAAGTCGTTTCACATGGTTTAAGTCATAAAGTAAAGCATTCAGTCTAATATATAATTGTTGTATACATGTAAGATGAAACAACAAGAACACAATAAAGGACAACAACATAGTAGAACTATAAAATAGCGAAGGCAGTAAATGAATGAGTGAAAGAAAAGAAAGGACTCTAGTTTTTGGGCCTCAAAGATGTAGGCCCAGCAATAACAGGGACGAGCAACAACTAACTCTGGACCTTCTGAGACGTAGCAAGGCTGGATTTGGTCCTAAGTTCCTTAAGAACTCAACAGGCCCAAGCTATTGTACATGATCAAAAAAAGAAATAGAAGGTCATTAGAGAGACAATACTATATACATGCCCATATATGAAATTTACAAGCAAAGAATAAAGGAAAGATGCCTAACAGTATTTAAACACTAAGAAATTTATGCTAATGCGGTGGTTATGTATAGTAAACGATCCACATTGAGCACCTTTCGTTGTCATTAAACACTAAACACAAAGATAATAACAGGTGTCAGTGAATTAGGGGCTAAGGAGAGAATTCCACCCAAGGTTGATGCCCCCTTTGAATTTCCCAACACATCAAAGTTCCCAAGGGTCTCGAGTGTTACAACCCATATTCACATACGTTAGTTCATTCCATAAGGTTGTCGATGTAAATCCATGAAGAGATTATCTTTGAGATGATAAGAGATTAATCCTATTGGTCTTAAATGATACAAAGGTGTATAAGGGTGGTTAACAAGTATTAGAAGTTAAACGAATCAAGGATGTTGTCAGCCGTATTTTTGGGTAAACCTAGGGGTGCTTAATACTCTCAAGAGGTCGTATTTTAAGGTATATGAATCATAAAATATTCATATCATAGTCTTGAAGTCAAACGAGTTATGAAACAAAAGTCGACAAGAGTTGTTGCAACTTAAGTTCATAGTTTTACTTAAACTTTAGGTCAAATGTTATTAAGCTTTTCTCCCAATATACTTGGAATTACGGGGTGATCTACCCACCAAATTGAAGATCTATGAGTCTAGTTTCCAACGCATTAAACCTTTTATCAATATGACATTGGAGTAGAGAGATATTTGCGTTTTTGCGAGACTGCGCCAAGCACCTCTCTATGGGACCCACTTAGGCGGTTTAAGACATTTGGATCTATATAGGACGCCTCCAACCCGTTTTAAGTCATTTATTTTCACTATTTTCAGACCTTAGAACCCTAGGAACACCCTCTCAAGGTTCTCTCAAGATTCAATACCCAAACAAAGGGCAAACAACACAAATCAAGTGTCGGGAATCCCGTGGCGCTAGTAAGTCTCTTGTTCTTCTTGTTGTTGCTCATTTTTGTGTTGTTCCAGCTCGTGTGGGAGGTTGTTTTAAAGGGTTTATGTTCTGTAAATACTCCCTCAAGTTCTTAATATCAACCCTAGGTGATTTCAAGCCTTCTAAAGTGATTCTAGTGCCAAAAAGAAACACTAATTGATTGCTAGTTTCGCTTCCTTGTTGTTGTGGCAGAATTGGAGGGATATTTCGTGGAGAATTAAGGTCAAATTGGAGTTGTTCTTTCTGTATAAAGGTAAGGAACCTCTTAATCTATATGTATTTAAGATTATCCAAGTTACGGCTAAGTCATTGAAGCTAGAACTTGTGAAATATATATCGAAAGGCTTGGTAGTAATGTTATCGGTTGGTGGACTGTTTTGGGATGCTCAATATGATTATGATTGATGTTGTTTGGGCTGTTTGGTGATTGTTTGGAATTGTGTGATGTCATATATATAGGGGAGGTGCTGTCCGTTTCATCGTAAAATAGGTTGTGGTCGATACATAATAGTTATGACGCTTGAATGGTAACTATAGTACCGTTTCTCTTATTGTAGACTAAGGAGTCGTGAAAATTGCATAGCTTAAGATTGGGGCAGTATATACAAGGTATGTGAGGCTATCCCTTTCCTTCTTTTGCACGACTCCGATTGTACATAATGTAATGAACGAGCTTCCAAAGATACTCTACTCTTAGAAGCTAGCAGTACTTACATTGTTTCCCCTCTTATGGAACGATTGATGTTGATGTTGCTTCTCTTATTCTTATGTTGTCAATGTTATTGGTACTTCCTGATTCTTATAAGGTTCATGGTGAAGAGTTAGTCCTAATAACGTGTACAGAGGATACCGACCTTACGTTACTCCGAAAGGTTTAGAACGTGAGTTCATGAGTCGAGCATGCATTATATATATGTATCTATTTTACTCTACCGAGCCGCGCTATAGTCGGCCGGGTATGGCACCTATTGTGCAACCACTGATCAGTTGGGTTTTACCGAGCTCCACGTGGCCGGATACGTTTTTACCGAGCCTATTACGGTCGGGTATGATATGATGATGATGATGCCCACAGAGGCGTATGTTTTAAAAGTTTATGTATATATACATATGTATTACGCATTTCATGTCAGTAGCCTTAGAGGTACCCAGATGTTACAGGTTATTTATTCTCTATCCCTGCTTACATTACTGTTCGTACTTATGGTTCCCTGCCTTACATACTCAGTACTTTATTCGTACTGACGTCCTTTTATTTGTGGACGCTGCATGTCGTGCTGCAGGTCCTGATAGACAGGCAGGCGCAGCTCCCCCACCATAGTAGGCTGTCCAGTTCAGCGGTGATTGGCGAGATCCCTTCTTCGGACTTGCCTTGGTCTTGGTATGCATTTTTGTTATAGATATTATGGGTATGTCGGGGCCCTGTTCCGGCTATGTTGCAACACTTATGTTCCTTTAGAGGCTCATAGACAGGTGTCGACTCATGTATAGTTTGGTAGGCCTTGTCGGCTGGTTTTTGTTGTATAGTCTTTCATGGTAGTGTGGTAGCTCGTACCTTATATATAGTTTCTTGATTGTCTAGTCATCCCATGTTATGTATGTTCATGCCATCATATTTTATTGTTAGTTGTCCATGACCCATGTCTACCATTTATATTGATCTCGTCAGCCCTAAAAGATAATAAAGAAGGTTAGATAAAATGTATGTTGGTACTCGGTAAGTATGGCCGGGTGCTAGTCATGGCCCTCCAGTTTGGGTCGTGACATCGAGGCCCAGGGCAATGTTTGTTCCGGGGACAGTAGCCCGACCTAGAGTTAAACACTACTACCAAACACCCCTAACAACTAATGACTCATTCTTCCCTATAGTCTTGAGTGCCAATGTGGCTCTTTCATTTCAAGCCAACAAATTTAATATTCCCTACCACAGAAGCATACCCTTTCTTGACACAATATCACAGAAACAGTTTCATTTCTTATAACTATACTTCTAATTCTAAGTGATTGCTTAACATACTATATAGACCTGAAGCTCACGTTTCCAAACACACACAGAGGTAGGAACATCATATTATTTTTGCTAAAGAACCAAACAACTGGAATCAAACATTTCAAGGATATATAAATAGCACATAGTTTAGAGCAGCTCAACTTAGGGATACAGAAGCTTCTGCCCTAATAATCTAATAATAGATTGATTTAACATCGGATCTTGTCATTAGTACACACATAGGTTAACAATGCTACTTGGAACCTTCAGAATATATCAACAAAGATTCAGACAAAACAGTCATAATCAGGAACTTCCACAAATATTATTAGGGACACCAGAGTACAAGTTTGTAGATTCAAAAATGAAATTCCTAAGAATGCTTAATAGGATCGCAGACTATCAGTCTCGCTTCATTTTGGAACTAAAGTTAGGATTACTTCTTTACAGGGATACAATGACATAAGCAAGTTATTGTATTCAATCAGTAACAACAACAGGTTTTCCAAGTTCGGATTCAATACAGATTAACAGGAAGGACAGCGCTGAGTGCAATTTCAAAACATTTTACAAAAGTATAAAGTCATGAGGGATAAACAAAATATTTATGCCAAACTTTCATTCAATAACACATATGGAGACTTCAACCAAAGTTATGTTCTCACAAGATATGATGAGTCTCAACCATCACAAAATCAGATTGTCAATATCATTAAGGGTTTAAGAACAGGGGAAACCTCATATTAAGCAGACTCAACTCTGCTATACAGACTAAGGTTAATATCCATACATGATGGAGTTGTATTCAAGTTACAAAAATAGTTAGCATTCAACTACAACAGACGCAAATACAATCTAATTCATGTGAGCTGGCTTGATCATAGCAAAACATGTACAGAATAATCGCTGTTGTTCACAAAAGTTCACTCTGATAAGACTGTTTCATACAAAAGAACTTAGGGATACAACTATCATTTAGATATAGACGTAAAGTTTTCATAGTGATGACTCAAGATTGCTTAAAGGCTAACAAACACTTATGTAAAGAAAGGAAGCACTTTGAACATTTGAATTCACAAGCCTCAACCAAGTGATGCAGGGTTACATTATATGCTTTCTAATTAAAATCATCAAACAACAATCCCAAGCACAAAATAATAGAACGTAGATGAATATAGTGTGATAGCCATGAATACTATAATAGAACTTTAGAGGAAAGTCTGAAGTCTAGGCAGACGTAAAAAGTCATTAAGACATGCTAAGTAACTTAATCACATAGGGCTTAAGTATATAGGCATGCTTGATACAAAATAGAAGGCAAAGTCATTAAGATTACATGGCAACTCAATCAACACTAATAAAATATAATTGCTAACCACATATCAACAACAAAGTTATAGTGAACTAAAATAGACAATTATAGACTAATAGCAAACATTATAAAAGAAATAATTAACAGGAAAGTAGTAGTACGTTCATGATTTTCGAATGAAGCAATCAAAGGGAGGGTGGAAGTGCACTGAACTTTTCTAGGGCAACAGACCAAACAGGGTTTCTAACTTAGCCGTATGAAAGCCAAACAAGCTCTTGAGTAGTGAAAAACTCATAAACAAAAAGGAATAGAGAGTAAATAATTTCTTGACTCGTATGAAATTTTAGACTTTTTTTGGTGTGATTTTAAGTTGTTCGATGATGTTAGGTGTGTTAGGTGGAAGCAATCAAAGCTCTATTTATAGTACCATTAATGGCTTAGGGTTTCAGCAAAAATCAAACTCAGTAGTGGAAGATGATGGTGAGGTAGTGATGTGAGCATAAGTGGGTGAAATCAGAAATAACAAGGGAAAATAGTGAGGATTTTTACCTGCGAAGGAAGAAGGTTGACCGTTGATGGGAAAATCCATTGGGTAAATCCCTAATGTCCAGAGGTCATTACATTTGACCTCTGGACCTCGAATAATCATAATAAGGTTCTGAGGAGGCTTCTCAAGCGCTTTGATTTGAAAGAACACAAGAAAATCTCAGACGATCTGAGATTTCACCCTATGGTCTATGACTTCAACATCAGGGCTTTTGAAATTAGACGGTGGAAACAAAAAGAAAAATGGCGGGATTCATAGTACAGAGACAAGACGGATGACCATGCATGCCATGGATTTGGAAAAACAAAGTCGATTTGAAGTTTCATCTCTAGTTAAGGGTTTTCGGATTTAGGGATTTTGAATCTCAGAGGAGAAATGGGCAAAGACTCAACGAAAATTGTGGGTAATAAAGGCAGGAGGAATGATTTCTGGTCATGATTCATGACCTTGCACTAATTAGTGCAAGGTTTTGTGATTGTCGGGTCTGGTGAGTTTGAGAGAGATGAGAGAAGAAAGGGAAAGGTGGCGGTCGGGTCTTTGGAGTGAATTATTAGGGTTAGGGGATTGGAGGTTGGTCTCGTAGGTTTAAGCGGGAGATGGGATGTAATAACCCGACTGGTTGTTTTGATAGTTGTAGCCTCGTTCCCCCATTTACTGCTTATTTTGTGCTTTACAGTTGTTATATGACTTGCTGGGTTAGTCGGTTTGGGTCCGGATGGATTTCAGAATGAATTGAGACACTTAGTCTCAAGGTTGAAAGCTTAAGTTGAATGGGTTGATCGGATGTTTACTTATCGATTCTGGAATGGAGTTTTGATAGTTCTATTAGGGATTTAGGAGTGTGTCTGAATTGTGATTTGGAGGTCCGTAGTTGAATTAGGCTTAAAATGGCGAAAGTTGGAAATTAGAAAGTTTGACCGGGAGTGGACTTTTTATATCAGGGTTGGATTGGGATTTCGGGAGTTGGAGTAGGTCCGTGGTGCCATTTGCGACTTATGTGCAAAAATTGGGGTTAATCGGATGTCATTTGATAGGTTTCGGCGTCGTTTGTGGATATTGGAAGTTCAAAGTTCATTAGGCTTGAATCTATGTGTGATTCGTGTTTTTTATGTTGTTTAAGGTAATTTGAGGGCTCAACTAAGTTCGTATGATGTTTTGGGACTTTATGGTATGTTTTGTTGATGTCCCGGGGGCCTCGGGTTGATTTCGGTGGTTATCAGATCGATTTGAAGTTTTAGGGAGTGTTGAAGCTCACCAGCTTCTGGTGCAAGCGCATCTGCGGAGTGGGGATCGCATGTGTGTTCTTGCAGAAGCGAGAAGGGAGCCGCAGAGCGGCCAAGGAGGAAGTGAGCAGAGGTCGCAGGTGCGAGGTTATTTCCGCACCTGCATGGTCGCAGATGCGGCATTATGGGCGTAGAAGTGGAAGGCTCGCATGTGCGATGGTGAATTCTGCACTTGCAATTGCGCAGATGCAATTCCAGGACCGCAGTAGTGGAGGCCCTGCTCCAGTGGTGCACCGCAAAAGCGGAAAGGCTTGAAAGAAAGATAAATACAAGGGTTCACAATTTTGGCTTCATTTTAACATTTTGAGCTCGGGTTTTGGTGATCCTTGAGAAGATTTTTGAGGGGATTCTTGAGCTAAGTCCGTTGTGCTCGTATTTTATCAATAATCTTGTTTCCCCATTAATTTTCTCACCTAGATTGTTTGGTTTTAAGGTAAAATTTGGGGGTTTGATGCTAGGGATTTGGAGAATTTGATTTGGGGATTTGAGTGTAGTTTTGGGGTCGGATTATGGTTGGACTCGAGGTTGATTGGGATTTCAAGTTTAGTGACTTTTGTCAAAATTTGAGACGTGGGCCTGGGGACTGTCTTTTGACAGATTTTTGGCTTTTGATTAATAACTTCGTATTTTCTTGTGGAATTGATTCCTTTAGCCCGTATTGATTGTATCGTACTATTTGTGGCTAGATTTGAGACATTTGGAGGCCTATTTGCGAGGCAAAGGTGTGTTAGAGTAGAGATTTGCTCGGATTTAGGTAAGTAACAGTTCTAAATCTGGTTCTGGGGGTATGAAGCCCCGTATTATGTGTCTTATGATTGGTTTGGAGGTGACGCACATGCTAGGTGACGGGCGTGAGGGCGTGCACCGTAGGATTTGTGACTTGGTCCATTCCATGGAACTGTGAAGTTGAATAAACTGTTGTTAGTTGTATGCTCTCCATGTGTTATAGCAATTTGACTGCAAATCATGTTTAGGCTATATGCTGGTACTGTAGGGACCCACAGAGGCCCTGTTACCTGTTGAATTATCTGCTAATTGCTATTTGTACTCGGTCACAATTTTTCTTGCATATCATATCTCAGTATCCATTGTTCCCTATTGATACATTATATCATTTCTATTTCGAGATGATTTTCATGATTACTGAGAGCGCTAGAAACTGGAGAGGTTGCTGACTGAGTGAGGCCAAGAGCCCGATTGTGAGGATATTGAAACTATAGCACATGAGTTGTCTGTGCAGCACGTGAGTTGTCCGTGCGGATCCAGATATTGAAACTATAGCACGTGAGTTTTCTGTGCGGATCCAGATATTGATACTATGGCATGTGAGTTATCCGTGCGGATTCTAGCGCTTGGGCTGAAGGAACCCCTCCTTAGTCTGTACACACCCCTAGTGAGCGCAGGTACCTACTGAGTGCGAGTGCCAAGTGTTGAGCGATTGAGAAAGACTGAGTGATTGTTGCTCTAAGATCACGCTTTTGATTTCATTATTGTTGCACTTAGCTGCCATATATCACTGTCTTGAAATAGCTGAAAGATATTATATTCTGTTTTACTTGAACTTGACATGAGGTAACTTATTTGACCCGAATTGCCGAACTTGAAAGCATGCCTACCTTTCTATGCTGTGATTACTGCAATTAATTATAATTGTGAAGCTCGTCACTACTTTGTGTTCTTTATTTAGTCTTGTTACTTACTGAGTTGGTTGTACTCATGCTACACTCTGCATTTCATGTGCAGATCCAGGTGTTTCCGGACATGGCGGTGTTGATTTCTTTCGCTCAGTTGATCGTTTTGGAGATTTTACGGTAGCTACCCGGCATTTTGTAGACCTTATCTCTCCTCCCCTATCTTCCCGCTTATTGTATCTAGTTTCATACTATCACATACAGTATTTTTTTTATCCAGACTTGTGATGTATAGATGCTTATGTACTTCGTGACACCCCGATATTGGGATTTTTCTGTGTTATGTTTTGGGTTTTATCCCGTTTATGAGAACTTTTTATCATCTAAAGCTACTTTAACTCATTTTTTGTTAAAAGTGTTGGAATATTATGAAATGTCGACTTGCCTAATACCACGTTAGCGCCATTACGAAAGGTTAGGATATTGGGTTGTAACCATTTGGTATCAGAGCCTAGGTTACATAAGTCTCGCGAGTCATGAGCAGGTTTAGTAGAGTCTTGCTGATCAGTACGAAGACATCTGTACTTATCTTCGAGAGGCTGCCGAACCCTTAAGAAACTTCACATTCTTGTATTCTTGTCGTGCGAATATATTAATTTTGGTAACTAAACTTCTGTTATCATATTCTCTCATAGATGGTGAGGACACGTGCTACCAGGCAGGATGGACAGCCACCAGTACCACCAACTAGGGCAGCGAGTGGTCGAGGTCGCGCTAGAGGCCACGGTAGGGACAGAGGTCCAGCTCGCATAGCAGCTAGGGCAGCACCTACGGACCCACTAGTCGCTCTAGCTCAGGAGCAGATACCAGATACAGTTGATCCAGTGGGGCCAACTTAGGCACCAGCTGTGCCCTTCGTGATTCCAGGACTTTAGGAGGGTTTGGCTCTGATTATGACTGTGTGCACCAATCTTGCTCAGGCGGTCTCAGTTCCTGCCGCAGCAACCACTTCTCAGGCCGGAGGAGGTACTCGGACTCCCGCCACCTATACACAAGAGCAGGTGATGCAAGGACTGCAAACACCGTGGGCAGTACCAGCCTAGTCGGTTGCAGCAACTCAGGCCCAGGTGATTCCTGTTATGAGTGATGATGAGCAGAGGAGGCTCGAAAAATTTGGCAGGCTTCAGCCGCCATCGTTTAGCGGGGCTGAGTCGGAGGATGCCTAGGGTTTCTTTGACAAGTGTGAGTGGATTCTTCGTACAGTAGGTATTCAGGAGACCAGTGGGGTCTCGTTCACTACTTTTCAATTTTTTGAGGCTGCCTTCAGATGGTGGGAGGCTTATGAGAGGCATAGGACAGTCGGTGCAGTGCCACTTATATGGCAGGAGTTCTCTATTATCTTCTTGGAGAAGTTCGTGCCGTAGTCCTATAGGGAGGAGCTACACAGACAGTTTGAGCAGCTTCGTCAAGATGGCATGTCTGTTACCCAATATGAGATGAGGTTTTCTGAGTTGGCTCGTCACGCAGTCTAGTTGGTTCCCACTGATAGGGAGAGGATTGGGAGGTTCATTGATGGCATCACATATCAGCTGTGGTCGCTTATGACTAAGGAGAGGGTATTTGGTGCTACTTTTGCAAGGTAGTTGACATTGCTCGGCAGATAGAGATGGTCCGTAGCTAGGAGTGTGGTGAGAGGGAGGCCAAGAGGCCTCGAAGTTCGGGTAATTTCGATAGTGTACTTTTTGAGGGCCAGTCCTACCACAGCAGGGGTCGTCCTTAAAGGCCCGCTCAGGCCAGTCTTCATTCAGTGCATTACCAGCGTAGAGTTCTCACCATGCCTCGTTTGCTCAGGTTTCTACAGGTAGTTCTTCGGGTTATTAGGAGCAGTAGTTCCGTCAGAGGAGGGGTTGTTTTGAGTGCGAAGACTTTGGTCATATCAAGAGAGATTGCCCTAGGTTGTTGAGTTGGGCTTCATAGAAGAGTTCTCGACCGATGGAACTAGCACCAGCAGTTACACCACCCACTCAGCCAGCTCGGGGTGGGGCCTAGCCAGCTAGAGGTTGCCCTAGAGGGGGCGATCAGGTAGTGAACATGCCCGATTCTATGCTATTCCTGCTAGGCCAGACGTCGTTGCTTCAGATGCAGTGATTACAAGCATTGTCTTAGTAAGCCATAGGGATGCCTCTATATTATTTGACCCTGGTTCCACTTATTCGTATGTATCATCGTATTTTTCTCATTATCTGGATATGCCCCGTGAGTCCTTAGTTTCATCTGTCCATGTGTCCATGCCAGTGGGCGATACTATTATTGTGGACCGTGTAAATCGGTCATGTGTAGTGACTATTGGGAGATTGGAGACTAGAGTTGATCTTTTGTTGCATAGTATGGTTGATTTTGACGTGATCTTGGGTATGGATTGGTTGTCTCCATGTCATGCTATGATGGATTACCACGCTAAGACCATGACATTGGCGATGCTAGGGTTGCCAAGGATTGAGTGGAGAGGTTCTCTAGACTATGTTCCCAGCAAAGTGATTTCATACTTAAAGGCCCAGCGGATGATTGGGAAGGGTTATTTATCTTATTTGGCCTTTGTGAGGGATATTGGTGCTGATACTCCTACTATGATTCTATTTCGGTGGTACGAGATTTTCCAGATGTGTTTCCTGCAAACCTGTCGGGTGTTCTCCAAGATTGATTTGAGGTCTGGGTATCACCAGTTGAGGATTCAGGACTCGGATATTCTAAAGACAACATTCAGGACCTGTTACGGTCATTATGAGTTCCTTGTGATGTCTTTTGGCCAGACCAATGCCTTAGCAGGGTTCATGCATCTGATGAATAGTGTATTTCAGCCTTACCCCAACTTATTTGTCATAGTGTTCATTGATGATATCCTGGTGTACTCTCGTAGCCAGGAGGAGCATGCCCAACATTTAAGGATTGTGTTGCAGCGGTTGAAGGAGGAGAAACATTATGCCGAGGTCTCCAAGTGTGAGTTTTCCCTTAGTTCATTGCGTTCTTGGGGCACGTGGTGTCCAGTGAGGGTATTCAAGTGGATGCGAAGAAGATAGAGGCGGTTCAGTGTTGTCCCAGACCTTCCTCGGCTACGGAGATTCGGAGCTTTCTCGGCTTGGCCGGTTATTATCGTCGCTTCGTGTAGGTTTTCTCGTCTATTGCATCTCCCTTGACCAAATTGACCCAAAAAGGTGCTACTTTCAGGTGGTCGATGAGTGTGAGGAGAGCTTTCAGAATCTCAAGACTGCCTTTACCACAACTCCAGTTCTAGTTCTACCATCAACTTCTAGTTCTTTTACCACGTATTGTGATGCTTCTTGGACCGGTGGGTGTGTCTTGATGCAGGAGGGTAGAGTGATTACTTATGCTTCACACCAGTTGAAGCCCCATGATAAGAACTACCATGTCCATGATTTGGAGTTAGCTGCCATCGTTGATGCATTAAAGATTTGGAGGCATTTTCTCTATTGCGTGTCTTGTGAGGTGTTTACGAGTCATCGGAGCCTCCAACACTTGTTCAAACATAAAGATATAAATTTGAGGCAGTAGAGATGGTTGGAGCTGCTAAAGGAAGAAAGTCCAATGTGGTTGTCGATGCCTTGAGTAGGAAGACGGTGAGTATGGTAATCCTTGCATTCATTCCTATTGGTGAGATACCGCTTGTAGTCGATGTTTAGGCCTTGAACAACCAGTTCGTAAGATTAGATGTTTCCGAGCCTAGTCAGGTTCTAGCTTGTGTGGTCTCTCGGTCTTCCTTATTTGATCTCATCAGAGAGCGCCAGTATGATGATCCTCATTTGCTTGTCTTCAAGGACAAGGTTCAACATAGTGATGTAAGAGATATTACTATTGGGGTGATGGGGTGCTGAGGATGCAGGGCCGGATATGTGTGCCTAATGTAGATGGGTTACGTGAGTTGATTCTTGAAGAGGCCCACAGTTCGCGGTATTCCATTCATCCGGGTGCTGCGAAGACATACCAGGACTTGAGGCAATACTATTGGTGGAGGAGGATGAAGAAGGATATAGTGGGGTTTGTAGGTCGGTACCTTAACTGTCAGCAGGTGAAGTATGAGCATCAGAGACTGAGTGGATTGCTTCAGAGGCTAGAGATTCAAGAGTGGAAATGGGAGCGAATCACCATGGATTTTGAGTTGGGCTTCCACGGACTTCGAGGAAGTTTGATGCTATTTGTGTGACTGTGGATCGGCTAACCAAGTCCACACACTTCATTCCATTTGGGACTACTTATTCTTCAGAACGGTTTGCTGAGATTTACATCCGCGAGACTGTTCGCTTTAATGGTGTGCCAGTGTCCATCATTTCAGATCGAGGCACGAAGTTTATATCGCAGTTTGGAGAGCAGTGCAGCAAGAGTTGGGCACCCAGGTTAAGTTGAGCACAACATTTCACCCTCAGACGGACGAACAATCCGAGCGCACTATTCAGATATTGAAGGACATGCTACGCGCTTGTGTAATTGATTTTGGGGGTTCATGCGATCAGTTTTTGCTGCCCGTGGAGTTTGCCTATAAAAGCAGCTATCAGTCGAGCATTCAGATGGCTCCGTATGAGGCTTTGTATGGTAGACGGTGTCGATCTACGGTGGGTTGATTTGAGCCGGGAGAGGCTAGGCTATTGGGTACTGACTTGGTTCAAGATGCATTGGACAAGGTTAATTTTATTTAGGATCGGCTTCGCATGGCGCAGTCTAGGAAGAAGAGTTACGCTGATCGGAAGGTTCGTGATGTTGCTTACATGGTTGGGGAGAAGGTTATGCTCAAGGTTTCACCTATAAAGAGTGTTATGAGGATCAAAAAGAAGGGAAAGTTGAACCCTCGGTATATTGGGCCGTTTGAAGTACTTCAGAGGATTGGAGAGGTGGCTTACAAGCTTGCCTTGCCACCTAGTTTGTCGAGTGTGCATCCAGTATTTCATGTTTCAATGCTCAGGAAGTATGTCGGCGATCCATCTCATGTTTTCGGTTTCAGCACGGTTCAATTGGATGGTGATCTGACTTATGATGTGAAGCTGATGGCCATTCTGGATCGTCAAGTTCGAAAGTTGAGGTCAAAGGAGAGGTTAGCCAGTTGAGGAGTCTACTTAGGAGACCGAGCGAGAAATTTGGAGCAGATATCCAGACCTATTTGAGACTCTAGATATTTCTAGACCTGTTCGATGACGAACATTTGTTTAAGAGGGGGGATGTAACGACCCGGCCGGTCATTTTGAGAGTTGCAGCCATGTTCCCCCATTTTACTGCTCATTATGTGTTTTACAGTTGCTATATGACTTGCCGGGTTAGTCGGTTCGGGTCTGGAGGGATTTCAGAATGAATTGAGATACTTAGTCTCAAGGGTGAAAGCTTAATTTGAATGGGTAGACCGGATGTTAACTTATGTGTAAACAACTCCAGATTGGAGTTTTGATGGTTCCGTTAGCTCTGTTAGGTGATTTTGCACTTAGGAGTGTGTCCGGATTGTGATTTGGAGGTCCGTAGTTGAAGTAGGCTTGAAATGGCGAAAGTTGGAAATTAGAAAGTTTGACCGGGAGTGGACTTTTTAATATCAAGGTCAAATTGGGATTCCGGAAGTTGGAGTAGGTCTCTGGTGTCATTTTTGACTTGTGTGCGGAATTTGGGGTCAATCAGATGTGATTTGATAGGATTCGGCATCGTTTGCAGATATTGGAAGTTCAAAGTTCATTAGGATTGAATCTATGTGTGATTCTTGTTTTTTTATGTTGTTTATGGTGATTTGAGGGCTCGACTAAGTTTGTATGATGTTTTGGGACTTGATTTCGGATGGTTATAGGATCGATTTCAAGTTTGAGGGAGTGCTGAAGCTCACCAGCTTCTGATGCAATTGCACCTGCGGAGTGGGGATCGCAGGTGCGTTCTAGCAAAAGCGAGAAGGGAGCCGAAGAAGCGGCCAAGGAGGTCACAAGTGCGAGGTTATTTTCGCTCCTGCGCGGTCGCAGATGCAGCATTATGGGTGCAGAAGCGGAAGGCTCGCAGGTGCGATGGGGAATTCCGCACCTCTGATTGCGCAGATGCGGTTCCAGGACCACTAAATCGGAGGCCTAGCTCCAGTAGTGCATCGCACAAGTGGAATTTTGGTTTCTTCTGTGACACCGCAGATGCGGTTAAGTGTCCGCAGAAGCGGAAAGGCTGGACACAAAGTTAATTACAAGGGTTCGCGATTTTGGCTTCATTTTAACATTTTAAGCTTGGGTTATGGCGATTTTTTAGAAGATTTTCAAGGGGATCCTTGAGGTAAGTCCCTTGTGATCATTTTTTATCAATAATCTTGTTTCCCCATTCATTTTCACACCTAGATTGTGCGGTTTTGAGGTGAAATTTGAGGGTTTAAGGCTAGGTATTCGGAGAGTTTGATTAGGGGATTTGAGTGGCGTTTTGGTGTTGGATTTTGATAAATTTGGTATGGTTAGACTCGTGGTTGAATGGGATATCAAGTTTTGTGACTTTTGCCGAATTTCGAGATGTGAGCCTGGTGGGGCTAAACTTTGGGCTGATTTTTGGCTTTTGATTAATAACTTCGTATTTTCTTGTGGAATTGATTCCTTTAGCCGTATCGATTTTATCGTACTGTTTGTAGCTCGATTCGAGACATTTGGAGGCTTATTTGCGAGGCAAAAGTGTGTTGGAGTAGAGATTTGCTCGGATTGAGGTAAGTAACAGTTCCAAATCTTATTCTGAGAGTATGAAATCCCGTATTATGTGTCTTGTGATTTGGTTTAGAGGTGACGCACATGCTAGGTGATGGGCGTGTGGGCCTACCTTTCTATGTTGAGATTACTGCAATTGAATTATAACTGTGAAGCTCGTCACTACTTTCAGTTCTTTATTTAGTCTTGTTACTTACTGAGTTGGTTGTACTCACGCTACACCCTGCACTTCATGTGCAGATCCAGGTGTTTCGGGATACGGCGGTTTAGATTTCTTTCTCAGTTGATCGTGTGTCACTATTGTTCCTTGTTGATACAATATATCATTTTCTGTTAACAGTGTTGGGATATTTTGAAATGTCGGCTTGCCTAGTACCATGTTAGGCGCCATCACGACAAGTTAGGATTTTGGGTCGTGACATAGGATCTTGGCCGTTGGATCATTTGATCAACGAACCTGATAATTCGGGTATTAAAGGGTTTAAATTAGCAAAAACGGAGACTGTTGGATTATCTGGTAGTGGTTTTAAAATAATGCTAAATGAAAGATTAAACTTGGTCCGTTGATGGTGAAGATCGACGATCAGGATTGATTGTGTTTATTTTGTGAGTGATAAGGAAGGATGACGTGGCGTGCTTTGATTGATTCAAATGATTTGGGGCGGATTGCCAACCTGAAATAGAGGGGTCATTTGGACTGGGTTAGATGAGGGGTCGGCCTGGTATTTGGGCTGGTTTTAATTTAAGAAATGACCCTTGTGTAATTAATCAAGGAATTGCAATTGTAGCCGTTTGATCTTTAACCTCTTTAAAATTAATTTAATTAAACTTAATTAATTTCTAATAAAATATAGTAAAATTATAATTATCAAATATAATACTAATTATTGTAATTAATTATTTATAAAATACTTTATTTTCTAAATTATGACATTAATTTCAAGTTATTAACATAGTAGCATGTTTAACTAAAATTGAGAAATAATTTGTTAAATTAATTATAAAGACTATGTGGTGTGTATAAAAGATTGTTTTAATAATATAAAAATAGTAAATACATTTGTAATTACATAATACTAATACTAGGTGATTAATTTCAAAATTAATACTAAATTCATTTGTAAAAATAGGTATTTACCGATAGAAAATATTTCGAAAACAATTATTGTAAATTATTAAGTACAATTAGGTTAATTTTAAAAAGCAGGGTCAAAATTAGCGTCAACGCCTATGAGCCTAGGACTCTGATATCAACTTGTCATGATCCAAAACCCCAATCACTCATGATGGCGCCTAACGCACATTTTAAGCAAGCCGGACATAACAATGATAAACAATTATAGCAGAAATAACAGAATTAACATAAGTCTAAAACCTTAATATAACATAGTAATGCCAATACATGACAAACCCCCCAGAACTGGTAAATACAGAGTTGTGAGCTCTAAAACGAAAAATATAAGTCTGCCAGATAAATAGTAATATTGTCTAAAATAAAGACAACAGTACAATATAGAAAGAGACGCCAAGGCTACAGTCGAGAATGCAGCTCTACCTCGTCTCTCGGTTATCAACTCATCTAGCAAACTCTGCTACTGGTAATTGGGACTGATGCTTGGGTCTGAACAATTTAGTGAAGAGTGTAGTATGGGTATAACCGACGCCATGTACTCCGCAAGTATCATAACTAATCCCGATGAGGTAATAGACGCAAGAATTATAAATGATACTTGCTATAACCTGACTAGTTCATAAATTCAACAAATAAAAAATAGTAATATGATCAAATCAAGAAATCAAGAATAAAGCCACCCTGCACAAAATTACTCAAGTACTCTGCTCAGTAAATGATCCAACATGTAAAGATGATATTCTAGTAGATAAGGTAAATAATCATAGAAATTGTAAGTAAAGATGAAATGCAATAACCAAACAACACTGGCCAGACTTTTCTCGGAATTACCAATACAGTACCAAACCACTAATCAGTTTTCCTCAATCCACATTGAGGTTTTATACTCAATACCACACAAGAGGGGGGGTGATTTATGTGGTACCCAATTTTCGCTTAACTTGATTATAGAAGGACCTGGTTCTTCTATGTGATCCAACTACTACTGTTTGCGGAATAATAAGTAAAGAAAATAAAGAATACAGAGATTTTTACGTGGAAAACACCTGGCTCAAAAGGTGAAAAAATCATGACCTACTACTCAGTAGGATTTTCCCAGACATCCACTAAAATTACTGAGCCAAAATTTGCATTTACAAAAACTCTTTTGTAAACCTAGTATTAACTCTAATCCCGTTGTGGCACACAGCCTCAACTGTTGCGACAACTTCAAGTTAACTCTAACTTGAAAACTCTAAGTACCTAATACAATTGCTTCTATAAAATCTGAAAGGTACAATGTAAAATCACCTACTACAATTGAACTAGAATAAAAGATAGACACTTGGAACTGGTTCAAGTAGCTTCAGGATTGCACGCTTGAATCACGAATAAATTTCTTGCAAAATTGCCTTGCTATTTTGCTCTCAATTTACGTTTAACTTCTGCTTATGTGCATTACCTGTAAAAGAGAACAACACTAATATTTAATAGGTTAGTAATTAGAGATTGACTGGGATACAGACGCTACTCTTCTATGGTAGAAGAGTTCTAGTTGATCTCATACTCTAACATAATCCTCTTTCAAAACTGAGTTCTCTTCGTGTAAGGAGTCTTTAGAAGAGTTCTAGTTGATCTCATACTCTAACATAATCCTCTTTCAAAACTGAGTTCTCTTCGTGTAAGGAGTCTTTCTCTCCTTATCCAATATGCAACCTTTTCGATCAGATCAGGAGATATTACTTCTGATAAGTTAGATTTATCTCCTTCACGTGCGTCTCACATGTTTGGGTTGATCATCACTGTGCTTCACAAGATGGACCTGGTCCATGTCTGAGTTCTTTTGTCAGTCTTCAAAACTACACTTTTACTTGGGCCAACAAATT